>NW_007231888.1:147897-180710 GCF_000164805.1 Carlito syrichta | reverse complement strand
GATGGGGAAACACCTCTTATCAACAGGGTGCCTGAATGAAACGTAATTGTACACCTAACCCTTAACTGTACCCCACAAAACCATAATTAAAAATACTGATTAATAAAAAAAATATATATATATATTTTAAAAAATAGAGATGGGGTCTCACTATGTTGCCCAGACTGGTCTCTAATTCCTGGGCTCAAGCAATCCTCCCACCTTGGCCTCCCAAAGTGTTGGATTACAGACATGAGCCACCAAGCCCAGCCTAAGAATGCATTTTATTTTGCACCAGAGGCACTGTCGTCCTGGATGCTCATTTGAGAAGCAGAATGATAGGCACCTCTGGATCATACATGAAGAGAAAAAGAAGCAGCATTTTTTTGTTTTTTTGAGTTGGGGTCTCACTTTGCCACCCAGGCTGGAGAACAGGAGCACAATCACAGCTTACTGCAGCCTCAACCTCCTGGGCTTGGGTGATCCTTCTGCCTCAGCCTCCCAAGTAGCTGGGACTACAGACACGCGCAGCCACACCTGGTTAATTTTTTGAATTTTTGTAGAGATGAGGTCTAGCTATGTTGCCGAGGCTGGTCTTGAAATCCTGGACTCAAGGTACCCTCCACCTCGGCCTCCCAAAGTGAGCATTAATAGATTTTATTGACCATCAGCAGGGGCTTTCCCCAAAGGGCATGAACGCTTCCATTTTTTAGAATGGACCACCCAGGGCAGGAGGTAAGTGGCTAGTGCCACAGGCCTGAGATAAGGCACTGTCAGATCTCACTCACATTAAGCTGGCTGGACCCCACAGACTGTCTATAAAGTTAAAGACATCCTAGGACCCAGCATTCTCACTCCCAGGTATGTTCCAGAGAAGACCAAAAGTGTGCACCAAGAGTACATTCTTAAAAGCCTGATTTGTAATTCACGAAATCAGAAACAACTCAAATCTCATCAATAGTAGAATGGATAAAACATAGTGGCATAATCACACAATGGAATAACACGGCACAATGACATGAAATGAAATGAACTTCAAGTTCATCTCAAACACATCTCAAAAGCAATATTGAAGGGGGGGAAAGCAGGTTAACAGGAAAACGTGCAGTGTGATTTCATTTATATAAAGGTCTACAACTTATCATAATACTATAAGAAAGGAATTGGCAGTAGTGGAAAACGGCCAGGGGAGGGAACAGGGGACATACTTCATCAACAAGGGTACCTGATCTCAAACTAGGTGAAGTGGGGACCAAAGGGAGGCCCAAACATTAACTGTACAATGACCATTTGTATACCTAACCCTGAATTGTATCCCATATCTTTACAAAAAATAAATAAAATAAAGGTTACAACATACCAAGGTAAACAACGTATTATTGAAGTCTCCATACCTATGTGTAAGCTATACAGAGAAGCAAGAATAACCAATACAGATTTTAGGATGCTTGTTACATCTTAAGGGAGAGGATCTGAAGGATGCAGTGAGGGATATGATGGGGGACTCAGAAGGAGGCTCTTTGAAAGTACTAGAAAAATTCTGTTTCCAATGCTGAGTGCACGGTATGCAGGGATAGGTTTCATTTTTGTTCTTCAAGCTATAAACATGCATTTTCCCCAAAAGAAGAAATGTATTTCTAAAAGATTCATAAATTATCAACACCTTATCTTTTCTCAACCTGACATTGAGCAAAAATGAATGAGTGATCACATATATCTAGAACTGAATTAACTTGAGAAATAGATTTTATTCATTTAAAAAACAAAACCCTGTATTTTCAGCCCTAAGTACTGATTTAACTTAAATTAACACCACGGTCCTTGTGCTTTGGTCCCAGACTACTTGACATAAATGTGAACTGATTCTTTTATTCAAGCTTTTCAACTTCTACCATCACTTCTCATATGTGTCTGAAGGTGTAAGTTGTTTATGTTTCCTGCGGTGCTGAAATCAAATGGCGCCTTTATGTTCAGTAAATGGCGCCAGTTCACACATAACTAGATAGATAGATAGATAGATAACAGAGAAATAACCATGCAGTTAAGAATAAAACACCTGTGTGCCTTTCCAACAGTGTTGGTTTTACTAAAATAATCTTTTTTATTATTGCTATAAGTTATGATTTTAAGATAGTGGGAAACATTGCTAAAATAATTCAGCCTCGATGTTCTCCTACTTTGCACTTTCATTCTATAGCAGATTGGAATAATGGTAAAAGATTGTCAGAAATGTGGGCAGTTTGTCTACTTTAAAATCATAGCCTAGAACCCTGATAGGCCAGCCTAGTGGTCCCTGGATAATTGATGGAGCCCCTCCTCTGTGCCAGGGATGTCTCCGTGTTAAATACAGCTGAACAAAGCCAGCCCTTGGCAAAGCTTTTCTCATCTCAGGATACTCCTCCCTCAGCCTTGAACCCATGAAATCCTAAGGGCCTTGAGCTGTTCCTGGAGTAGGGCCCCATTCCAAAGAGACTTTCTCCAGAGAGGGAAAGCACACTGAAACTCCCCAGTGTCACATTCAATGTTGTCAAGACCAGCTCTAGGCTGGCACTGCTCTTATGAAAAGATCAGAGCCAACCTGTTGATGTCATAAAGCACCAGTCCTTAAGGCACGACTGCTCTCAGGGATACCCAGATTTAAAAAGCCACCCGTGTTAGGTTGGGTTCCCTGGAAACAGACCCGAAGAGGAGAATTCAGATACAAGTGATTTGTTAAAGAAGTGCTTTCTTTCAGGGGCAAATGGTAAGAAAATTAGGAAGATGGACAGAAAAGGTTCAGTCTCAGGCAAAGTCCCATGGAGGGCAGCTTCAATCTGTCAACGCTCTGGGGGGTGGGTTTTCCAGAGCTCAGAGTTTGTCCAGAGCTGAGTCAAGGGACCCAGCTTCCAGAGCCTGGCATCCTCAGCCACAGGTTGAGGGCCGTAGGGGCAGAACAACCCAGGCATTTCTCCCGCTCCGTGCACATGTGACCTAACGGTCCCTGTAGCCCAGAGCAGTCCTCCAAAGAAGAGCCACACATACCAGCAGTCAAAGCACACCAAGACTGAGGGAAGGACACGTAATCACACGGAACCCGGGACATCCTCCCGGCCACCTGATGGGAATAAACAATGTGAGAATTTGAGGGGATTGGGCAGGTGCAGATGCCCGGGGTCAAGTTGACCTGCCAGGACCCTGGAGAGCCAAGGTGTTCGGCCTGTGTCTCTGAGCTGTGATGTTATTCCTGCCTCTCACTCTGCTCCCTGGCCTCCCACTCAAGGCCTCTGGCATGGATGCCTGAAACTAGAGCTCCCGGGGCGGTTCAGCCCCCTGAAAGGAGGACTCAGACAGAACTCACCTCCAAGCGTGTGTGGTCCAGGTCTGGTTGAGTTGGGGACGGCTATCAGGTTTCAATTCCTGTTTGGAATTGCAGGATCAGAGAACCTGAGAAAATGAAGGGGCAATGTGTTAGAAAGAGACGTATTGTCCACCTTAACTTCCATCTGAGCACACTCTTAATTCGCTGGCACTAAATGTCGCTAGAAAACCCAGACTGCACCCTCTTCAGCCCTCTCGCCTGCCTCTACCACCCACCCCTGTCATGTTTGCTTCCCTTCCCATTTCCATCCCCATTTCTGTCTCTCCAACCCCACTGCCCTTCTCCCAGCCAGTGGACAGTTGTTGGGGCTGGCACCACTGAGACACAGGTGGGGCCACCTGTTCCTGCCAGGCCCTTCTCCCCGCCTCCAGCAGCTGTTAGCTGGATATTTCAAAGGCCCATTCAAAGGGAAGGAGGCAGGAGGGGACCAAGCAGGTTCCGCCAGGCCAGGCCAGGCCAGGCCTGAGTGCCGGCCAGCAGTTGTCAGTAGCCTGTCCCGAAGAATCAGACTAGAAACTTCCAACCAGATCCAAATCATAGCTCCTATTAAGCATCATCCAGGGCCAGACTCGGTGGGTCAGCCTGTAATCCCAGCACCTTGGGAGGCTGAGGCAAGTGGATTGCCTGAACCCACGAGTCTGAAGCCAGCCTGGGCAACTTGGCGAGACGTCATCTCTACAATAAATCAAAAATTAGCCTGGCATGGTAGCGCATGCCTGTAGTTCCAGCTACTTGGAAGGCTGAGGCAGAAGGATCACCGGAGCCCAGCAGGTCGACACTGGGGTGGCCGTGGGCGTGCCACTGCACTCCAACCTGGGCGACGGAGTGAAATTCCAACTCCAAAAAAAAGAATCGTCCAGATTCAAATTCCAAGTTGTATTTGCATCCCTGGTGTTACAGGATGTGCTGAAGTCTGTTCACACACACACACAAACAGAAATTTTTGAAAAGAGCCTCATTCTAACAACTGATTTTACTTTAGCATTCAGGAAAAAAAGAAGAAGAAAAAGAAGAAAGCCAGCAGTGAGCTGTGGTTCTATCCCTTCCACTAGAAAAATGAAGTGTTCCTGCAATCCAAGTGGAGGTTGGCTCAGTTTCTCTCCATCCTCATGAGGGCTCTTGGCACACGGGACATTGCACCACTCCAGTTATTACACTGTAGCTCAGAACACAAAGACATTAGGTCATGCTTTTTAAAATCTCCTTGAGAACTTTGGTTATTTTTACTTATCATGTTAAGATGAGTGTTGCATGTAAATATACATGTGTAAAGCACAGACAAATTCTTTTCTCCTACATCTTTCTGCGAGTTAATCCCAGAGTATGTTGTAAAGAAAAGCAGTTTCCAGAGCAGATATCGTCAATCTCATTGTGTGGTCAGCATTAGCTAAGGAAGCCATATACTCACTCTTTATGCCATTTCTATCACACAAGGAAATGTTTATCATTAAAATACCAAGAAGTCAAGTGTGGAATAGAGTGAAATGTGCAAGGAGATAGGAATAATAATGGGATGAAATAGTTATCTTTTACTTTTTTTAATATTTAACTTTACATTTCTTTCCCTCCAAAAACCAGCAATAGCTATTTAGGGATAGTGATAAAATTGTGTGTGTGTGTGTGTGTATGTGTGTGTGTGTGTGTGTGTGTGTGTGTGTGTGTGTGTGTGTGTGTGTTCATGCACATGTGCATGTTAAGTAGTGGATTAAGAAAATAATTCTTCCTTTTTGTCCGACATCTTAGCGAGGCTGCAGTGGTGTCCGCTGCTCTCCGAGCTTCGCAATGCCACCCAAGGATGACAAGAAAAAGAAAGACACCGGCGAGTCGGCCAAAAAAGACAAAGACCCAGTGAACAAATCTGGGGGCAAGGCTAAAAAGAAGAAGTGGTCCAAAGGCAAAGTTCGGGACAAACTTAATAACCTAGTCTTGTTTGACAAAGCCACATATGACAAACTCTGTAAGGAAGTTCCCAATTACAAGCTTATAACTCCAGCTGTAGTCTCTGAGAGACTGAAGATTCACAATTCTCTGTTCAGGGCAGCCCTTCAGCGACTCCTTAGTAAAGGTCTTATCAAACTGGTTTCAAAGCACAGAGCTCAAGTAATTTACACCAGAAATACCAAGGATGGAGATGCCCCAGCTGCTGTTGAAGATGCATAAACAGGTCCAACCAACTGTACATTTGGAAAAATAAAACTTAAAGTCAAAGAATTAAAATAATAATAATAATTCTTGCAAAATGCCTGACCCAAAATAAGTTCTAAAATATGGCAGTTTACTATTGATAAACAGAAAAAAAAAATCCCATTTTGGAAAATTTTGTTTAAACAACACCAAGCAGGTACCTTTACTGCAAGTTTTCAGACTCATTTATATACCAATATGACTTGGGAATTGCCAAGAGAAGTGTAATATGTTCTGAATCCGAACTTATATGAACAAGAAATCCTTCCTTTTTTCTTTTCTTTTCTCTTTTTTTTTTTTTTGAGTGAGAGTCGCACTCTGTTGCCTAGGCTGGAGTGCAGTGGCACGCTCACGGTCACCCAGCCTTGACCTGCTGGGCTCAGACGATCCTTCCACCTCAGCCTTCCAAATAACTGGAACTACAGGCGCATGCTACCATGCCCGGTTAATTTTTCATTTATTGTAGAGACAAGATCTTGCCAAGTTGCCCGGGCTGGGCAATCCACTCACGGGCTCAGACAATCCACTCAGGCAATTCATTCACTTTGGCCTCCCAAAGTGCTGGGATGTCAGGCTGAGTCACCCTTCCTTTCTTCTAAGTAAATATCAGTGTTCTGCGGGACACATTTTGGAAAGCTCCTATTCAACACATTCGGGAGTATATCTGAAGAACATGCAAGGGGAGACGCCAAAAACTAGAATTTATTTATAAAAAATTGTGTATTTATTCTTACATGTTTAAACTTCAGTCACCTTCAAAGTCATCTCCATTTGATGTAGTACACCTATCAAGATGCTTTTTCCACAGCTCAAAACGGATTTTGAACTTGTCAGTTTTGATGCCTTTTAGTGCTTCTGCTGTTTTTTGTTTCACTTCTTCCACATCGGCAAAATGTTTCCCTCTGAGGAAATTTTTCATTCAGGGAAACAAAAAAAAGTCACTCAGGTGAGATCGGGCGAATAGGGAAGATGGGGCACGGAAGTCATGCTGTTCTTGTTCAAAAACTGCTGAGCACTCAGAGCAGTGTGGGCAGGTGCGTTGTCACCGTGAGAGAGCCAGTCACCTGTTTGCCAAAACTCAGGACATTTCTTCTGCAAATCATAACACAACCTTCTCAAAACTTCCAGATAAAAACTTTGGTTGACTATTTGATCTGGAGGAACAAATTCCAATTGTACTACAAGGAGCTCGCCTCCAAAGGGTAATTCTGGTTTTTTTCTGGAGGGAGTCATCCCTCATACATTAAGTAATACATTTTAAAAGCCAGATTCAGCTGGGCTCGGTGGCTCAGCCTGTAATCCCAGCACTATGGGAGGCCGAGGTGAGTGGATTGCCTGAGCCCGCGGGTTCAAGACTCGCCCGGGCAACTTGGCAAGACCTCGTCTCTACAATAAATCAAAAAATTAGCTGGGCGTGGTAGCGTACGCCTGTAGTTCCAGCTACCTGGAAGGCTGAAGCGGAAGGATCACCGGAGCCCAGCAAGTCGAGGCTGCGGTGGCTGGGAGCGTGACACTGCACTCCAGTCTGGGCGACAGAGTGAGACTCCAACTCAAAAAATAAAATAAAATAAAAAAATAAAACCAGGTTCTCACTCCCATTTCACTTGCCACCATCCAGCTACTTTTATTTTTAATTTGTCTATTTCATTACTAAATGATCGATTGTATTTTTTAGATTAGAAAATATAGTTCATTTAGAAAGTAAATTAGAGAGAAAGAAGGGTTTCACCTCCCCCAGGAAAGGGGAGGGAGCCAAAGCCAGGAATCATGGCGACAGCCATAGCTCAAAGAGTACATAGCCACACCAAAGTCTAGTAAGGCAATGGCCAATCAATTGCATTTTTGAGTAAATTTGGGCAGAGGGAGATCTTATCAATGAATTTTAAAATGTATTTTCAAGCACAGTCTTTTTTGGACATTAAGTTTAACATATATGTACCTATATATCCACCCATATATATCCATATTTAAATAAAGTGTCAGTGTCAGTGTTTCCTCTGAATGGTTTTCTGGTGGGTACCTTGCTAGATATTTCAGAGAGGATTTAATACAGGCAACTAGTTACTAAAGCGCTGAACGTACTGAAAGAACTAAAGGGGAAGATGAGATGGCCCAAATATTAGGAATTTGAGAAAACACTGTCATTCCTAGAGGTGGGGAATAAAAGAGGGAGAAAGAATTACCAGGTACACAATCTCGACTATGTTACTGGGGTGTTCTGTGGGGTCTTGGAACCACCTAGGAGGGGCCCTGAGGCTAATGCAGGAATGGCCAGGTTAGAACTGTAGGTGGGTGGAGAAGGTGTTATGTGGTGCGGCCTGATAAGGTAGACCCTGAGCACTGGAGCCCGGGACAGTGCCTCAGAAAGCTAAAGCAGGAAGGAGGTCATTCCTTTTCTCCACCTGCCTTCCAGGCTCCTGTCAAGGGCTCCCAGATCAGAACCTCACAGAAAGACAACTGACAAGTGTGTCTGGAGGCCGGACATGGTGGATTACACCTATACATCCCAGCATTTGGGGAAGCTGAGGTGGGAGATTGCTAGAGGCCAGGAGTTCGAGACCAGCCTGGGGGATACAGTGAGACCTTGTCTCTACAAAAATTTAAATTAAAAAAAAAAATTAGCTGGGCATGAAGGCGCATGCGTGGAGTCCCAGCTACTCAGGAGGCTAAGGTAGGAGGATCACTTGAGACTAGGAGATCCAGATTACAGTGAGCTATGATTGTGCCACTGCACTTCAGCTTGGGTGACAGAGTGAGATCCTGTCTCAAAGAAAAATAAAATAAATAAAAAAAGATTGCCGGGAAAATGTAGTTTCCGGCTTCCTACAATACACAGCAGTGAACAGAAGGGATGGGATGGGAGCTAAGGCCCTACAAAGGGTAAGTCCCTTGGCAGAGAGAAATTTAAAAAACGATCAAATTAGTAAATTTTAAAATAAAATCAGCAGGGCACGGTGGCACAGGCCTGTCATCCCAGCACTTTGGGAGACAGAAGTGAGAGGATCACCTGAGCCCAGCCTGGGCAACTTGGTGAGACCTCGTCTCTACAATAAATAAAAAAATTAGCTGGGCTTGGTGGTGCAAGCCTGTAGTTTCAGTTACTTGGAAGGCTGAGGAGGAAGGATCACCTGAACCCAGCAGGTCGAGGTTGTGGTGGCCGTGTGTGTGCCACTGCCCTCCCACATGGGTGGCAGAGTGAGACTCTGACTCAAAAAAAAAAAAGGAAATAATAAATAAATAAATAAAGTCTTTTTCCTCTCATGACCAAGGGAGAAACTGATTTCTTTTAACTTTGCAATTTTGAATTAATAACGAAGAGACTAAATTAGCGCTGAACTTAGGTAATTTGGGGGAAATAAGAACACTTTTTAAAAAGAAAATCCTTTCAACTCAGATTTGAAGGAATGAGAAAATGAAACTTTCATAAATTATATTACAATCTTACATTTCTTTAAAATATGATGACTTGATGTGGCCAAGCATGAAATTTTAATTAGCACTAAGTACATCATCTCGTGTCACTCCTTTTAAAAATGTTTTTGCTTTTTGCAAATTTCACTGCTTGCTCAGCTTGTCGGGGCCATTCATATTCACCCTTGGGCTCTTCACATGGCAAGCACTGTGGCCTGGTCACCTGTGCTGCACACGTGCGAGTAACTAAGATTACAACCTGCTGTAGCACTCCGAAAATTGGAGTGCTAAATTACGAACCTTGAGGCACTCAAATTCCTGAAGTGCTTTTGCAATTATTAAAAAAAGATTGAGTTGTGTCTGGGTGAATTTTGCACAGCATTTCCCAAAATACAGTCTGCAAAACTCAAGTTCCTTAGGCTATTAGCAGGGTGGCTTAATAGGGTCTCTTTGATCCTCTAAGTCTAGGGGAAATGGCTTAAAACAGCACTTCTCAAACTCTCTGTGGTGAATTTTAAACTTTCAGTTTGTCTCGAACCAGCTTTTTTTGTAAAATTCAATTAGAATTTATCCAATAAATGAAATTCTAAAAGACACCAAAAAATACTACTCCAGCTTTTTTTTTTTTTTATGAGTAGGGTTAACAAACATTATTCTAGCTAGTTTCTTAATGTTTTTAAATGCCTACCCAGTTCACCTCAGCACTTGTTAGAGATCAATAAAAAAAAAAAAAAACAATTCAAGCATTAGGCCATTAAATCTGCAGACCACACTTTGAGTTTAAACAAAATGTCAATGTTTCATTACTGAAATACTTCTCAGAAATATTAAGTACTAATGGGTGCTGGAAATCTGTAAGAGGTAGATACCACATGCAACATTTAGGACGGCTCCCCAATCAAATAAGAGCAGAACCTCTTCCTGTGGTTCCATGAAACTTGTGTTCCATGGAACAGGCTTTGAGAAACACTTCTTAGTATGTTTTGTTAAACTCGAATTCTCTAAAAGGTGTTGCTCCACACGTCATCAAGGTTAACCTCTGCTTCCTAACCCACCTCTATTTCCAGACAATTCCAAAAGACAGAAAGAGAGTGAGACGAGAAGGAGGAGGCAGGAAAGGAGGAAGGAAAGGAAGGAAGCAGGGAAGAGGGAGGGAGAGAGAGAGGGAAGGAGGGCGCCCGAGAGTGGGATCTTGCATAAGCAGGCAGTAAGTGTTGATGTAACTGAGAAACTGAGAAAAATGTCCTGAGGGACAAAAATTCTCTGAATGTTGTTTCTGTCTGAAGACAGTTTTCTTCCCTAAAGCGTTCCCTTTTTAAATTCTGAAAAGTTGTCATCATATACCCAGAAAAGTGGTGCTCCCCACGGAACCCACCAGAACACCGCAGCCTGTGTTCTCCTGGGAGCAGTTGTCCTGCCAGCCCTGGAAATGCGTTCATTCATTTTTTAATTTTTTTTTTGAGTTGGAGTCTCACTCTGTCGCCCAGGCTGGAGTGCAGCAGCGCGCTCACAGTCACCCCAGCCTCGACCCACTGGGCTCTGGGGATCCCTCCGCCTCAGCCCTGCAAGTAGCCAGAACAACAGGCACATGTTATCATGCTCAGCTAATTTTTTATTTACTGTAGAGCCGAGGTCTCGCCAAGTGCCAGGGCTGGTCTCGAACCTGAGGGCTCAGGCAACCCACTGGCCTCGGCCTCCCAAAATGCTGGGATTATAAGCCGAACCACTGAACCCGCCAATGTGCTCATTTATAAGGTGGGGAAGCTCCTAAACTGATTGATTCCTCAGGGCTAAAGTTCACAAAACTGAAACGTGGGCACAGCTAGGACACCGGCCTTAAGGACACCTTCTACCTCCCTTGCCAAGGGAGTGGTGGGCTCCTCCACTGCCCTCTCCTTTAACTTCTCACCACCAAGACCTCAGAGATGGCGGCTGCTGACATCACCACAAAACAGGCGGCCTTCTTGCCACCCCATGTATCCTGTGGATCCCTAAAGGTACACAAAGCAGGTGAGAGTGGAACGGTCAAAGACTCCTCATGGGAAATACTTCAGGATGCAGATGTCAGAGAGCTCAAGTGCCTTGGATTGCCTCTACCCATTGGCACAGGACACCCAGGCAGCTGCCAGTTCGAGTCCTTGGGCTGAGAAGGGCACAGCCTCAATGCTGAGACTCCTTGGACAAGTAGGCCACCCTCTGTGGACCACAATTCTTCTTCTGTAAAATGATACTTGATGACCTCTACAGCTCTTTACAAGACATATAACTCTACATAAAGAAATCAGGCCTAGGGCAAAGATAAGATTATATTAGCATTAGGCTATGGCCTACCATATCAACTGATAGTGGCCTAGTTTGTACATTCTTAATTAAGTGGATAACTCACAATGAAATTATGTAATTGAGGCAAATCTGGATGTGGCATTTCCACGAAGAGCCATTTTTATGTGGATTTAAGTTGACAAGTGACTATTGATGTGACTTCAAAAACCAGGAAGTCTCCTCACATAGAAGAAATAAACTTCACAACTGTGCTGAGGCACCCAACTCCCTTCCTGGAGATCACAGTCTTTTATTTTCCAGAGATCAGGATGGAATCATGCCTGAAAGACACTCTTCCCTGAGAGGTTTTGTCACGGGCCCCTGCTCAGAAACTCAGCAAATTAGTATGGTCTAAACTCCACTACTCAAAACAGTATCCAAGAGCCAGCAGCATTGATATCTACTGGGAGTTGGTTAGAAGTGCAGAATGTTGGGCCCACCCCAGTTCTACCAAATAAGAATTTACAAAGTCACCCAATCTATCGGGGACTTGTTGCGCCTTAAAGCCTAAAAAGACTGGACCTAACCAGATACTGAGCTCTGACAGGTCGGTGCACACAGTTGTAAATTAACATGAACGACTCAGCCTTGAGGGATTCTGTGAAATCACACTGAGGCTGATGTGGGTGTGTCAGTCAATTTGGGAGGAGAAAATACTGAAACGGAACCCAAGATTGGACAGAGATAATTTTTCTGCTACTTTGCATAGTATTAGATTCACTCTTTATTATTGTTCCTCAACTTGATTTTTTGATTTTTTTTTTTTGAGTTGGGGTCTCATTCTGTCACCCAGGCTGGAGTGTTGCAGTGGCATGCTCACAGCCACTGCAGCCTCAACCTGCTAGGTTTAGGTGATCTTTCCGCCTCAGCTTTTCAAGTAGCTGGAACCGAAGGCATATGCCACCACACCTGGCTAATGTTTTGATTTATTATAGAGACAAGGTCTGGCCATATTGCCCAGGCTGTTTTCGAACCCTTGGGCTTAGGCAGTTCTCTCACTTTGGCCTCCCAAAGTGCTGGGATGACAGGCATGAGCCACCGCACCCAGCCAGCTTTTGATTTTTTAAATGGACCAATTATGACTTAGGTTTAAGGGATTCATAGTCATCAGCCAAAGTGGTGCTGAGAATTAAGAAAGGGCCTCCTTTCTTCCCTTTAACATTTCACCTGCTTTGGAGGGAAAGAGATTAATCAATTTCCTGCCTGCCCAGCTCAGGGATCCTTAACAGGTGTTCTATAATCAGGGTGTGGTGTTGCAGGAGATGACAAGCCTCTGGCATCCAACTACCCGGGTTCTGACTGAGACTCTGCAATTTGCTAGGCCACGTGGCTTCGGGTGATTTCCTCTCTGAGTGTCTTTGTGTCGTCTGCCTCCACATAAGAATACTGTCACTTACAATGTCCTCATGAGCAATTCAAAGACATAAAGATTAAAAAATTTTAAAAGTCACAAAGATAGAAAGATCTTACACTTTGAATTCAGCAGTTACGGCCAGGTAGCAAATGTGAGTGCCCTTCTCAGACCTAGCGTACCAGGGAGCCTTAGCCCAGTCCCCCACCCCCACCCCACTCCCACAGGTTTTGTGTCCAGTGGTTTAACAAACTTACATTGAGGGCCTTGGAGGAACCAAGCAAATGAATGAATAGCAGAGCCTTCCCTGTGGAGGTCTTTATCCAGGAAGAGGTTCATATCGTGTTCAATGACTCTGAGACTTTCAGATTTCACAAGTCATTAAGATTTCAAAAATAATTTAGGGCAGGGATGGGGGTTGCAAAATTTTGTGTGTGTGTGCGCTACCGTTAAGAAAATCGTTTTTAAACTTTCATTGTTTCTACATCAAAAACCTATTGTAACATCAAGAAGTAGGATATTATTGAAGACAGTCCTATGATATGAAAAATTTAACTCTTTGGAAAGTGTTGTGTTGTCCTTTTTTTCCCATCTCAACGTGAGTAGATAAAAACTGCTTCTGGGTCTATGGTATTGGGTAGCCACTGTCTTGTCAAACCCCAGAAGGCTAAGGAGATAGTTTTTGTCCAGAAGTTGCCAGAAGGTCCTAAGGTCTGCCGACCATACCTGAAGCCCTGTCTCTACTCCTGGTCAATCCGGGTTTTAGATGAGAAACGTGGAACAGAATAAGACAACTGAACATTTAGACTCCCACTACCCCAGGCATCCCCAATCTAAATATTGCTCATTTGCACACAACAAAACTTTCTTGAGGCCCTGGCTACAGATGGGCTTTGGGAGGAGACCAAAGTGTCTAACAGATATTTGTTAATGCAATGGTGCTATTTGATATGCTTCGCAAATATATGTGTTTTTAAAAGAACTGAAAGAAACCATATGCAAATGTAGGCAGATGTGATCGCTAGTTGGGTGATATCACAGATTATCTTTATGTACTTTGGACTTTTCTGTACTTTCTGCATTTCCCTCAAGAAGATATATTATTTATACAATAAGAAAAAAGAGTTTATCTTGAAAAAATAAATACATAAACGTGTTGGACTATGGGTGTAGGGTTCCCTGGAATTGGGCAGCATATTACTTGCCTAGCCATATGCAGTGTGCCTGCATGAAATATGCTTAGTGCCATTGTATGTTCTTTTAGATCTTTTGAATTGTGTGCCTTATGAGTGTATTATTATTTTTTAAAATTTTTTATTTTGAAGATGTGGGGTACAATTCAGGGTTAGGTATACAAATGTTCATTATGCAGGGACCCTTGTTGATGAGGTATGCCTCCCGCCCCCAGCAGTTCCTCACTATTGCCAATTCTACCCACCTCCCCTGGAAGTTTCCAATGACTGCCAATCCCTTTCTTACAGTATTGTGATGACTGTTCAAGCATGTATTGTTTTTAAAAGACTAGTTAACTTGGAAAACGTTCGGAGCACTAGAAGAGTTCCTATGCAGTAAGACTCATTTTCCATTTCTCCCTGTAGAGACCCACCCTGCCCCCCCCATCTTTGGGCTTTGGGAGGGGTCCTCCTTTGGCCACCTGACTGAGTCGTAGGCGCCACCCAATTAGGCATGGCAGAAGATCATTCTCACCCAGCAATGTGGCCTTGCCTGGCTTGATTATTACAATTAGGATTGCAAACCATGAACCCAAACAAAGGCCACTTCAAGAATCCAGTGCTTATCAACACATGGTGCTGTATGAGAAAGCTGGATGAAAAAGAGAGCTTCGTGAAACCAGGCCACAGATGATGGCGGGTGGACAGAACTCTGAGGTCCTCTGGGGCCAGTCTCGGGTCTTTAAGGTAAGCTGAACATTCCTACTCATTAGTAAATATTTGAGATGAAAGCTTTTTTGCTCACCTAATTATCATTTTTCCTAAGCATCTGCTTCTGGGAGAAGATTAATTAGCTGGCTATTCCTAAAGGATGGATTTGAGGAGATCAAAGGCCTGCAAAATGTAGGGGAGAGAGAATTAAACTGTGGAAATGTTCTCTTTGGAGAATTGAAGATTGGAATTCGTTGTAGGAGTGTCACTTACAAATCAAAGTTTGCTGTGATTTTCTTAATTTTTTTTCTTTCAGAAAATGAATACAAATACTTAACTTATACTGCATTTTGATAGCCTTCTCTTTGAAGGGCTTCCACTTAAAAGGTTTCTCTCTCTTTCCCTTTGGATAAACATAGCGAAGAGGTGCTTCATCTAAGACTGTTTGCAGAGACCTTTCAGGTACTTAGTGAAAAATGGAGACCAAGACTCAAGGTGACTTTCCTGATGTGCGCCTCACATGGTTCCTTATTTTGGTCCACCACAACTTTTCCTTATAGATTTAAACAAGTCAACAAGCAAGTAGACATTGATCACCTGTGCAAGTTCACTTTATGCCTGTGCAAAGACACCTTGGGCTCAGGGACTCAGCTGGCCAGTGTCCTTGTCCTCACCCCACAGAGACACGGCTCCTCCACAGCTTTTCCTTTCCTTTTTAAAAAGCTGCAGCTTTTTATTTTTATTATTTACTTATTTGAGCCAGTGTCTCACTCTGTTACCCAGGCTGGAATGCCGTGGCACGTTCACGGCCACCCCAGCGTCGACCTACTGGGCTCCTACGATCTTTCCACCTCAGCCTTCCAAGTAGCCAGAACTACAGGCGCACACTACCACACCCAGCTAATTTTTTATTTATTGTTGACACGAGGCCTTGCCAATTTGCCTGGCTGGTCTCAAACCCGCAGGCTCAGGCAATCCACTCGCCTCGGCCTCCCAAAATGCTGGGATTATAGGCTGAGCCACCGAGCCCAGTCTATGCATGCTATTTAAACTCTTTAACTTTTAGCTAACTGATCACTTGACAGTCTTGTTCTGTGTCATTCCCACGGTTGCTCTGATCCAAAGGTGGTCAGTTTTTAAACTGGGCTGCTTCTTTGTTCTGAAACCCTCCTCCTCAAGTCCCCATGAACCTTAGTCCATGCTGGTCCTCTCTGCCTTGCTCTCTGTTCTTTACTTTCTACCTGGTATTCCCCAGCCTCCTCTGAGGCCTGGGTCCTAAGGCTAGTACCACCCTCCCCTGCCAGACCCTTGCAGAGACAAGCCCCACCTGCAAGGCTGGCTGATTGGGTTTTCATGTGCCGTGGCTGCTTCATCTCTCTCTTTTCCTCTCATCTGCCGGGCACACAGGCTGACCTCATCTTTATTAAAGCGCTCAGGCCCTGTGCCCCAGTACCTGCAGTTGGGGGAAATGGGGTCCCCGATGAGCTTACATCTGCTCTTTCAACTTCAGTTGTGGGAAAAGACCACCACAGCCATGTTTCCTTTTGTGAAAAGCGGCAGAGATTTCTGAAGACACAGAGATCTTGGGAAAGTCCAGAAATTATCTGCTGCAAAGATGCAGGGGTGCAGGGCATTAGGAAGATGTATTCTGTTTTATTCTGTTTTGTTTTGTTTTAAGAGACAGAGTCAGTCAAGCACGGTGGCTCATGCCCGTAATTCCAGCGCTTTGGGAGGCGGAGGCGAGAGGTTGGCAAATCCTGCAGGTAAAGCACAATTCAATAACTTTTCAAAAATACCAAGTGACAGAAATATCAATCTCAGCTTCACTTGCCCTGGTGTTACGTCCAGGCTTAATTATAACACATCTTTCTAGCCTGGTGTGGTGACCCATGCCTATAATCCCCGCACTTTTGGAGGCTGAGGCAGGAGGATCACTAGAGCCCACGGGTTCCAGAGCAGCCTGGGCAGCTTGGCGAGACCTCGTCTCAAAATAAAATTTTTAAAAATAAATTAGTCGGGGGCAGTGGTGTTTATCTGGAATTCCAGTTGCTTGAAAGACTGAAGTGGAAGGTTGACCTGAGCCCAGCAGGTCGAGGCTGTGGTGGCCGTGAGCATGCAGCCTGAGTGACAGAGTGAGACTTCTACACAAAAGAAAGACAGTCTTGCCTAGGCTGGAGTGCAGTAATGTGACACTGTAGCCTTGATTTCCCGGACTCAAGCGATCTTCCCACTTCAGCCTCACGAGTAACTAGGACTATGGGTGTGCACCACCACACCTTGCTAATTTTTTTATTTTTTGTAGAAACGGGACCTCACTATGTGGTACAGCCTGGTCTCGAATTCCTGGGCTCAAGTGATCCTCCTGCCTCAGCTTTCAAAAGTGCTGGGATTGCAGACATGAGTCACCACACCAGGCAGGAAATATGTATTCTAATTAAGCCTGGGCATAACACCAGGGCAAGTTAAGCTGAGATTGATATTTCTGTCAATTGGTATTTTTGAAAAGTTAATGAATTGTGCTTTACTTGCGGGATTTACCATCCTGGCTGGGATTTAGCTGCTTGGATTTACCAAAGTGACCATTAGAATCACTTTGGATGTTTTTAAAACTCCAGATTCCAGGCAAGGCTCGTTGGCTCAGCCTGTAATCCCAGCACTTCAGGAGACCAAGACAAATGGATTGCCTGAGCCCATGGGTTTGAGACCAGCCCACACAACTTGGCGAGACCTTGCCTCTACAATAAATAAATAAATATTTAACAAGGCATGGTAGCACGTGCCTATAGTTCTGGCTACTTGGAAGGCTGAGGCAGAAGGGTGGTCAGAACCCAGTGGGTTGACGCTGGGGTGGCTGTGAGCTTGCCACTGCACTCCAGCCTGGGTGACAGAGTGCAACTCCAACTCAAAAAAATAAATAAAACTCCAGATTCCCAAGCAGATATCCAAGATTCCAATTTCAGAGATCTGGGGAATGCCATTAAGTGTTTACTGGTTTCTTACCTTCAGTGCTTTTAGTAAAATGTTCCATGCTTTTTCATTATTTTTTCCTTTTTTTAACTTAAAAAATTTGATTGCAAACTCATTATCAAGCATTTCTTTATTAAACTGACCCATTTGCAAACATTGAACTGATCCATTGATTCAGACAACACCAGCTGAATTTGATTCGTCTGTTTAGACCTCACCTGGGGAGCTCTTAGAAAGTCTGATGCCCGGATTCCGCCCCTGATGAAACACATAAGTATTTGTAGGGAGGGACCTGGATGTCCATTTCTCAAAGTTCAGGCGATTACAGTGTCATCTCAGGTGAGAATCGCTGGATGAGACCCAGCCGAACGTACTGATTCTGATGAGAGCTGCCAGTGAGGGAAATGGTGCAGCCTCAGCTAACAAAAGCAGCCATGCTGACTGAAGGGCCTGACACACCAACAATCTGCCAGGTGTATGCCCCGCCAAGCTCTCCAGGTGCTTTGGAGAGTCCATTCACTGATGGACTCTCGTCAGCCTACTGAGACTGAATGTTTAGATTCACCGCTGCCAGCTGCCAGCTCATTTTACCCCAGAAGTGTGCAAACAAGAAATAAGAATCACTGTTCTGTTGGTGGGAATGCAAACTAGTTCAACCTCTATGGAAAATAGTGTGGCGATTCCTAAGAGAACTAGAAATTGACCTTCCATACGATACAGCGATCCCCCTTCTGGGAATGTACCCAGAGGAACTTAAATCACTCTACAAAAAAGATCCCTGCACATGCATGTTTATTGCAGCACTATTCACAATAGCAAAAATATGGAACCAACTGTGTTGCCCATCGAAACTAGACTGGATTTTTTAAAATGAGGTACATATACATGATGAAATGTTATGCAGCCATAAAGAAGGACAAAATTATGGACTTCGCAGCAACTTGGATGGATTTAGAGTCTATCATACTCAGTGATCTATTACAGAAACAAAGAACTGAATATAGCATGTTCTCACACATAAGCAGACCCTGAACACTTACTGTAATACTATACGAAAGGGATTGGCAGTAGCCAGAAACTGCCAGGGGAGGTTGTGGGGGGGCACATAACATCAATAAGGATACCAGTTCTCAAACCAGGCAAAGTAGAGATCAAAGGAAGGCCCAAACTTTACCTGTACAATGACTACTTGTAAACCTAATCCTGAATTGTACCCCACATCTTTAAAATAAAATAAATTTTTAAAAAAGAATCACTGTTCCCAGACTGAGGAAATTTTTCTCGTCCTCTTCCCTTCCCTCTCTTTCTTTCCTTTCTTCTACAACCAGCTGACTCCCTCATATGTAAGTATCTACATGTATCTTTCTTATTCTTTGACGCTGGTTTTATTGGCATATGTCTTGACCTTAGTGCAATGTTGTCACGGGAAGTTACCAAAAATGGAACTCTGCTAATTGCCAGACACTGAGCTAAGTACTTTATTTATTTATATTTTATTTAGTTATTTAGAGTCAGAGTCTCACTCTATCGACCAAGCTAGAGTACAGTGGCACAGTCAGGGTCACTGCAGCCTCGACTTCCTGGGTTCAGGCAATCCTTCCGCCTTAGTCTCCTGAGTAGCTAGGACTGCAGGCATGCACCACCATGCCCAGCTAATTTTTAAAATTTTTTTGTAAAGATGAGGTCTCACTCTGTTGCCCATACTAGCTTCGAACTCCTGAGCTCAAGCAATACTCCAGACTTGGCCTCCCAAACTATGGGGATTACAGAGGTGAGCCAGCACACTCAGCTACTAAGCATTTTCAGTGTACCATCCCATCTAATTCTCATAATGATCTTTTGAGGTAAGAACGCTTATCATTTATAACTCACTGTAGAGGAAACTGAAGTTTGAAGAGGGGTGCAGGCTGCACACCCACCCTCTAATCTCGGCTTTGTGACTCCATGGCTGGGACTCTGCAAACGCCATTCCTGCTTTGTCCTGTCGGGTGCCAGGAGGAGAGCAAAGGACTTGAATCCCTCCTCCATCCTCACAGCCACGGCCCTGCATCTCAGAGGTCTGGGCCTCTGCCCCACCTCCTCCTCCTCTGATCCTCTAGAGAGCCATAACCCGGCTTCTTCCCTTTGCTCCCCTACCCCAGGGCGGTAACCACTTCCTGAGGTTTTGCTTTCTACAATCACTGGAGGTTGCCTCTTGGTTCCATCAGTCCTCAGCACTGATTCAGCTAAGTCTATTAAATTATCTCTTTGAATAAACAGCCAGTGGGTTTTTGTGTTCCTGACATTTTTTAAAAGGTACAGTCGGGTACAGTGACTCACGCCTATAATCCCAGCACTTTAGAAGGCCGAGGTGAGAGGATTGACTGAGCCCAGGGTCCAAGACCAGCCTGAGTAACTTGGTGAGACCTCATCTCTACAATAAATCAAAGAATTAACCGAGCATCGTGGCGCGTGTCTGTGGTTCCTGAAACTTGGAAGAATGAGATGGAAGGATTGCCTGAACCCAGCAGGTCGAGGCTGCAGTGGCTGTGAGCCTGTCACTGCACTCAAGCCTGGCGACAGTGAGAATCCGACTCAAAAAAAAAAAAAAAAACAGGTACATACTTTACCCAAGGACATGCAGAAGAAATGGCAGAACTGAGATTCAAACCTGCTCGCCTGGAAGCTCCAAGAGCCACCCGACAGCTGGCTTCAGGCCCTGAGAGGAAGGAGACCATGTGTCTGTCTGCATCACACCTCTGACACCTGCTTTCTTCTAGAACACTTGTTTATATATATATTTACCATCATTAAAAACAAACAACCTTAAAGAAAATATAGGCTGGGCTCTGTGGCTCAGCCTGTAATCCCAGCACGTTGGGAGGCCAAGGCGAGTGGTTTGCCTGAGCCCTCAGGTTTGAGACCAGCCTGGGCAACTTGGCGAGACCTCATCTCTACAATAATATAAAAAATAGACGGGCGTGGGATATTGTGCCTCTGTAGTTCTAGCTACTCAGAAGACTGAGGCAGGAGGATCGCTGAAGCCCACAAGGTCGACGCTGGGGTGGCTGTGAGCGTGCCACTGCACTCTAGCCTGGGCGAAGGAGTGAGACTCCAACTCAAAAAAAAAGAAAGAAAAAAGAAATGTGAAATGGATAAAGTAAGGTACCTTCCAAAATTGCTTGAGGGTGATTGCTTTTAATGCTAACTATAATCTTGAGTTCTTGAAATAAGAGTATTTCTTATAGGCCAGGATTGTCATTAGAATGAAGTTAAGTCTTTAGTATTCAATAAGTAAAGGGACAATTCATGCCTGCACACGAATGCGTGTATCTGTAGTATATTTCAGATTGTAATTAGTTGCCGTGAGCAGAAATAGTTTCATGAAACACGTAATGGATGACATACACCTTCCCCTGTTGATGCATTTTAGACTAGGGAGAATGCATTCTAGAATGGGAGCCCAGATACACTCTCCCAGCAAACCCTGTGCCTGTTTCCTCAACTACAAATACCTACTTCATAGTTTTTCTTGAGTCAGGGGTCTCACTCTGTCACTCAGGCTGTGGTACGGTGGCACAATCATGGCTCACGACAGCCTCGACCTTCTGGGCTCAGGCCATCCTTCTGCCTCAGTTCCCCCAGTAGTTGGAAATACAGGCACACGTCATCATGCCTAGCTAATTTTTTTTATGTTTTTGTAGAGGTGAGGTCTCACTATGTTGCCCAGGCTGGTCTCAAACTCCTGGGTTCAAGCCATCCTCCCACCTCAGAGTGCTGGGATTACTGGCGTGAGCCACCACACCTGGTCTACAGGTATATTTGTATATACATAGAGAAAAATCGAAAGAGTATATGCCAATTTGTTAATAGTGGTTACTTCTAGCAGATGGGATTAAAGACTTTTTCTTTCTTCTTTTGATATTTATCGCTTGATTAGTGCTTTTAAAATTCTTATACTATTTTTATAATCATAAAAATGATATTATTGAATACTGTAGAAACCTCTTGACATTTTTTTAATTGCATTACATCTCAACATGAATTTAATACAGAGATGACTCCTTTAGAATAATTTATCTCATCCTGTACATAGTAGGCTTCATTTATTCAATATTGCCTTTATACTTTACAAAATGTTTGGTTATCCTGATGTGTGTGTGCACGCATGTGTGGAACAGAATCACTCTAAAATCTACCAAGTACTTTTCCCATGCTAGTCACCTTTCAGTCATAGGCCTTTTAAGATTATGAAGTAGGTGGGCTGGTTGCAGTAGCTCGTGCCATGATGGTGTCACTGTACTCCAGCCTGGGCAACAGAATGAGACCCTGACCAAAACACACACACTCACACACACACACACACACACACACACACACACACGCATCCCAAAATAAATATACCTGTAACCTCAGTGTGCTGTAGCCACCATTTTGGGAGGGAAGGTGTGTCCATCTATAACCACAGGGTTACTGCCAGGGATTAAGTATATAAGAAGCATCCAGAACTATGTGTAAACCCAGAATAATCCTCATACCCCATCCCCCCCACACATGGCACAGTGGCAGCTTTCAACTCCCAGTGGCTTATGCCTGGACCCGCTGGAAGCTAAGTGATCAGTCACCAGTGGGTGGCCTGGGTTTTGGTTTTTCTGGTGTACTGCATTTATCTGCACCATTTCCAGGTAAAAAACTTCAGGGATAATATGTTCCTCTAAATGCATAGAGTGCCGGTGTCCCACACATATGGTCTCCATAACCTTAACCATTGGCAAGGAGCAACCTTAACCAGGGTCCTGGCAAGGAGCAAAGGGGACTCATGAAGGGTGATGGTCTCAGTCTGTTTTGTGCTGCTATCACAGAGTACCTGAGACAGGGAATTTATAAAGAGCAGAAAAGTCTTCTCTCACAATTCCAGAGGCTGGGAAGTTCAAGATCAGGATGTCGGCATCTGGCGTGGACTTTCTTACTGTGCCCTCACACGGCGGAAGGTGGGAGGTTTTCAATGTGGCAGAAGAGCAGAAGTAAACGACCCCACTCCCGCAAGCCCTTTTCTTGTTTTGTTTTGTTTTTTGAGTCAGAGTCTCCCTCTGTCACCCAGGCTGGAGTGCAGTGGCATGCTCACGGTCACCGCAACCTCGACCTGCTAGGCTCAGGCAATCCTTCTGCTTCCAAGTAGCTGGAACTACAGACGAGTGCCACCACATCCAGCTAATTTTTTTATTTATTGTAGAGATGAGGTCTTGCCATGTTGCTCAGGCTGGTCCAGAACCCCTGGGCTCAGGCAATTCTCCCGCCTCTGCCTCCCAAAGTACTAGAATTACAGGCATGAGCCACCATGCCCAGCTAAGTCCTTTTCATAATGGCATTCATCCATCTCCCAGAAGTTCACACCTCCCAGCACTGTTGCACTGGGGATTAGGTTTCCAACATGTGAATTGTGGAGAGGCTATATTCAAACCATAGCAGTGATTACATAGTTCTTAATGCCTGGACGCGGTAAATCATGCCTGTAATCCCAACACTTTGGGAGACCAAGGCAGGAGGATTGCTTGAGTTTAAGAGTTTGAGACCTGCCTGAGCAACATAGCAAGACTCTGTCTCTACAAAAAAGATTGTTTAAATGACCCAGGCATGGTAGCACGTGCTTGCAGTCCCAGCTACTCAGGAGGCAGAGGCTGGAGGGATTGCTTCAGCTCAGGAGTCTGAGTCTGTGGTGAGCCATGATCATGCCACTGCTCTCCAGCCTGAGTGACAGAATGAGACCCTGATTCAATAAATAAATAAGGAAATAAAATAAATAGCATTTAGTAAAAGTACTATTTTCAAACCTGCAGCCAAGGTAAATGACAACAAAAAGTAGTGAGGCACCAGGGGCTATGTTTTCTTTCTTGCTCACTTTGACTCTTGTTCTCATTCTCTTTCTCACTCCTTTTTTTTTTTTTTTTGAGTCAGTCTCACTCTGTCACCCATGCCAGAGTGCAGTGGCACACTCAAGGCCACCACAGCCTCGACCTGCTGGACTCAGGCGATCCTTCCACCTTAGCCTTCCAAGTAGCTGGAACTGCAGGTGCACACAACCATGCCTGGCTATTTTTTTTAATTTATTGTAGTGACAAGGTCTCACCAAGTTGTCCAGGTTGGTCTTGAACCCCTAAGCTCAGGCAATTCTCTTGCCTCTGCCTCCCAAAGCTCTGGGATTACAGGCATGAGCCACCATGCCTGGCTTCTCACTCCTCTTTCTTCTGCCTTTTCTGCAGTATCTAGTGTAGACAACTGAATCTATTGAGTGAATACACACCTGATGTAACTCCACTGCACCATATAAGTACCTTACTGCTCCCCTTTTAACCTCGCCTTCCCCTCCTCAGGATCTGGGGAAGCTCTGTACGTTCAGCTGTGTTGATCCAGTTCCAGTTCGGTTCTCTGAGCCCTTCCAGAGGGTAATGGTTAGTGAAAAGTCGAAGCAGCCTCTCTTAGCTTCTTGGCCTCCTCTGCACCAGACTCCCCAGTGGGGATTCTCCACGTTTGCAATGCTGTTCTCAGCCTGCTGGGTGCAGTAATGAGCTAACACGTGGGTACCCTGCCTGGCTGCCCAAAATGAGAGCCTAGAACTGCCTTGAAGGATATGAACCTGGTGATGCCCACAGACTCCATACCCTTTTCCTCTGATCCATTGCACAGCTACATTTCTCACACACCACAGAGCACTTCTTCAGGAGGGGGCCATGGGCTATCACCTGCCTCTCCTGTACACATCTGTGCAGAAGGTTAGAGCAGCCTGTGAGTTTGGCCTGGATCTTCGTGACCCCGATGCCCTTATGCATGGCCAATACGCCACCTGGATTTGCATTTGATATGTGAGCCCAGGTCCAAGAGCAGCCAACCTGCCTTCCGTCATCGTCCATCTAACTGAGATAGCTGCTTCTGTGGAGAAGATCCCACCAGAGGTGAGTCAGCCCAGCCACCTGGAAAGGTCTCCTGCCCACATGTTGCCTAAGCCACATCCAGTTTCCTACTCCATCCCTTCCTTGTCCTCTGTCTTCCTTGGAACATGTTCAACTCTCATTAAATACTTGGAAATTATTTTGCCCACTACTTGCCGAGTGGTCAGGGACCCGGGACACATCCTCTTCAGTCTTGGTCCTCCCAAACTCCCATTCACAGCCAAGCCCAGGCACACCTTAGATAAAGGAACTGTTGCCTTTCAGGCCACAGCCCCCTCAGCAGAGTCTAGGAAACCTCCAGAGTCCTTCTACGCGCTCCATCTCTCCAGATTTCCAGAAGGGAATCCAATTCTTACCGATACCACCTCCTCCCTCTGCCTCCTTGCATCCCCCACCAAAACCTGTTCACTCCTGGCAGACACCTGGGCCCCACCACCTGCCCCTCCTCCCTTTCTGGTAACTTGAAGGTAATTTGAAGGTAACCTGGTAACCACAGGAGCTGTTGTCTGCTCTGGGTCCTCCTGCCAGTTTTGACATGTTGCTCATGGACCTGCCACCTCTCTCTAAGGGCAATCCAGCTTTCCCATACAATTTGCCACCAACTGTTAACATTTCATCTCACTTGCTTAATACATACCTATATAAATGTTGACTATGTGAGGGACAGCCCAAAAAAACCCAGAGTTTATTTATAAAACATTGTATATTTACTCTTACATGTTTAAACTTCAGTCACCTCCAAAGCACTCTCCGTTTGATGCAATGCACCTGTTGAGATGCTGTTTCCACTGCTCAAAACAGTTTTGACTCATCTATTTTGATGCCCTTTAGTGCTGCTGCTATTAAAATGTTTCCCTTTGGCTGGGCGCAGTGGATCAAGCCTGTAATCCCAGCACTTTGAGAGGCCGGAGCAAGAGGATTGCCTGAGCCCAAGGGTTCAAGACCAACCTGGGCAACTTGGCAAGACCTTATCTCTACAATATGTCAAAAAATTAGCCGGACGTGGTGGCGCGTGCCTGTAGTTCCAGCTTTTTGGAAGGCTGAGGCGGAAGGATCACCTGAACCCAGCAGATGGAGGCTGATATGGCCATGAATGTGCCACTTCACTCCAGCCTGGACGACAGAGTGAGACTCCAACTCGAAAACAAAACAAAACAAAAAAAGTTTCCTTTTGAGGAATTTTTTCATCTGGGGAACCAAAAAAACAAAAAGTCACTGGGGGCAAGATTGGGTGAATAGGGAGGGAGAGGCACCAGGTTCACGCCATTTTTGGTAAAAAACTGAAGACTCAGCATGGTGTGAGCAGGTGCGCTCATAAATCACCCATCATGAAATGGGCAAATGTGTTGAAAGAATCTCCAAAAAAAATTCACTGAAGTCAAACAGCCTCTCACAGCAACATTAACTGGTACACTGTCAATGGGTGCCTAGAAAATTTACCTAGTGGGGGAAGCCTGTACTATAAGGGACTCACACTGCCCACCCCTAAAAAAAAGATAATTCCTATTTTGGGGGCATCTTCCTACGTACATATAAGTAAATATGTATGTACTATAATATACACATACATACTTGTTTACATAAATGTCTTGCTGAATCGTCTGAGAGTCAGTTGAGGATGTCATACTTCTTTACCTTGAAATACTTCAGTGTAGGCCAGGCATGGTGACTCAAGCCTATAATCCCAGCATGTTGGGAGGCTGAGGCAAGAGGATTGCCTGAGTCCGCAGGTTCAAGACCAACCCGAGCAACATGATGAGACCTTGTCTCTATAATAAATCAAAATATAAGCTTGGTGTGGTAGTGTGTGCCTGTAGTTCTGGTTACTTGGAAGGCTGAGGCAGAAGGATCGCCTGAGCCCAGCAGGTCGACACTGGGGTAGCCGTGAGCTTGCCACTGCACTCCAGCCTGGGTGACAGAGTGAGACTCCAACAACAACAACAAAAAATTAGCTAAGCATGATGGCACATGTCTGTACTCCCAGATACTCAGGAGGCTGAAGCAGAGAATCGCTTGAACCCAAGAGTTTGAGGTTACAGTGAGCTATAGTTGCACCACTGCACTCTAGCCTGGGTGATAGAGTGAGACCCTGTCTCTAAAAAAAATAAAAGCAAAAGAACTGGGGAATGGGCCACCTGAGACCCAATCCCCATCACTACCCACTGTGTCCATGGAACAAATATGCATGTGTACCCCCTAAATCTAAATAAATGAAAAAATGAACAAGGATGTTTTCCTACACAATCACAATATAATTAATAAACTGAGGACATTTAACACAGATGTAACGCCATTATCTAGAATACAGATGATATTCAAATTTTAGCAATTATCTCAATAATGTCCTTTCTAGCATTTTTTTTCTCCTGACCCTACTTCCAATTCAAGATCATCATTGCATTTAGCTGTTGTGTCTTTGAGTCTCCCCTACTCTGAATGAGTTCCTTGGCCTGCTTTCTTCGGGACATTGACATTTTTGAAGAGCACAGGCCAGTCGTTTTGTAGACTATTATTTCATCTGAATTTGATTGTGTCTTCATGATTAGATTCAGATCAGGGCATCTTGGCAGGAACGCTACAGGAACGACACAGTTTCTCAACATATTCAATTCTGGCAGGAGAAGTTTTGGAGAAATTAAATTTGTCTCCCTGTAATTCCCCTTCCCCTTCCCCCATTTGAGCAGATAGAAGACTCTGGCCTCCTTACCTCAGGGGAGATTTGAGGAAGGCAGGAAGGGTTTTATTTTACAAAATAAAAGCAAAATAACTGGGGAATGGGCCACCTGAGACCCAATCCCCACAACTACCCACGCATTGCGTAGTGCTGCAGACAGGTTAAGTCCTAAGCCCAGGCCCCAGGCTTGCCAAAGACTCTGAGCTCCCAGGAGAGGCAGGGCCTGCTGACTGAGACCCAGAGGGGCCTCGCCAAGAATAACCAGAACCTGCGTCCATGCACCCTTGGGACAGTGGCTCAGGCCTAGAAATGACTTCCCAGTAGGATGTGGACTTAGAACTAAGTTTATTTAAGAAAAGCAAAGGAAATGCAACATTTCTCTCACGCCCCAGTTTATGGCTGAGATTCAGGCCTGAGGAACACTCAGCCTTTCCTCTTGGAACCCACCCTCATCTTCAGAGCCCTTCCCCACTGCTGCTTCCTCTTCATTGGTTTCTCTGCTGAGCTCCTCCTCCTTTCAAAGGAGTCCGTCTTTCCTTGGAGTCTCTGAGGGGGTCATTGGTCATCTATCTCTGTCCACTGCTGAAGGAGGCCCATGTTCTGGATCTACAGATAGAGGGGGAAGAGGAAAGAGGGAAGGGGGCTGGGTCAGAATGTCTGCATTTGCTATCTATGCTGTGTAACAAATAGCTCCAAACTCAGAGACTTACAACAACAGTTTTTATCTCACAGTTCCTGTTCATCAGGAATGTGGACAGGGCTTAGCTGGGTCTTCTGGCCCTGAGTCTCTCACAAGACCCATGCTGTCAAGGTGTTAGACAGACAAGGGGAGACATCTAGACTCAACTGGGGAGGGAATCTGCTTTCAAGCTCACGCAAGAGGTTGCTGGCAGGATTCTGCTCCTGCTGGGTTGTGGGCCAGCGACTGCCTTCAGGGCCCTGCCACGTGGTCCTCTCCACAGGGTGCAGACATAGCAGCTGGCTTCATGAGCACCATGAGCACCAGCAAGCAGAAAAAGCCGGAAAGTGCACTGGCAAGACGGAAATCACCGTCTTTTGTAACCTGTTCTCAGAAGCGACATCGCACACCTTTACAGTTTGCCCTTTGTTAGAAGCAAGTCTAGCCTAGTGACTGAGAAATACTGAGAAAGAAAATGGTGGCTGGGTTCGGTGGCTCAGCCTGTAATCCCAGCACTTTGGGAGTGGATTGCCTGAGCCCACAGGTTCGAGATCCACCCAGGCAACTTGGTGAGACCTCGTCTCTACAATAAATCAAAAACTAGCCGGGTGTGGTAGCACGCACCTATAGTTCTGGCTACTCAGAAGGCTGAGGCGGAAGGATCGCTGGAGCTCAGCAGTCTGAGGTTGCAGTAGCCGGGAGCGTGCCACTCCACTCCAGCCTGAGCGACAGAGTGAGACTCCAACTCAAAAAAAAAAAAAGAAAAAGAAAATGGAAAACCTTCTGTTGGGTTACACCAAACTTAGAGCTCAAACAAAATTTGAGTTTTTTAAAGACTCATCGGATTCATCTTAACTGCAGGAGAGTTTTAAATGCGTTTGAATTACCTAACCCATCTTGACTCTAATGTGCAAAATTAAATTTTTTCATCACTCTATGTCGACAAGGCCAGCCCTAAACTGAACCCTGAAAGGTCAAGTGCGTCTTTGGAGATCTGGACACCTCTCTGGCAAGTCCCTTTCTTGTACCCCTGAAGATGTCACTGCCTCTGCGGCCCCTCCGTCCCTCCCTCTCCCTCTGAACCTTGTATTAGAATAAGCTCTGATGTACTCTTTAGCACTGGGTCTCACCTGACACCTGGCCTGGTGGCCTCACTCACTAGCATATGGACAGCAGAGGAAGCTTCCTGCAGGTGACCATCCTCTGGGCCACCCACATCTCCTCACTTGGGTCTGACCCTGGGCCTTTTGTTCAGAGCCCTTCAGCATCTGGGTGCTGGACCGTTTACCTCCTGCTATATCCGTGAGATCCAATCAGAAAAACAACCACCACTCCACACAGTCTATGCCAAGTGGGATTTCACACGGAGAACTGATTGTAAATCAGCCCAATTTTCCAACAAGCCAGATGCCCATAGAACTGAAGCTTAAAAAGCTTACATTTGAGACAGGCGCCATGGCTCATGCCTATAATCCCAGTACTTTGGGAGGCTGAGGTTGGAGGATTGTTTGAGTCCAAGACATCAAGACCAGCCTATGCAGCTTAGCGAGAATTTGTCTCTGCAAAAATCAAAATAAAAAAGAAGGCCGGGCTCAGTGGTTCAGCCTGTAATTCCAGCACTTTGGGAGGCCGAGCCTGAGCCTGAGAGTTTGAGACCAGCCCGGGCAACTTGGCAAGACCTTGTCTCTATCATAATTAAAGAATTAACTGGGCATGGTAGCACGTGCCTGTCGTTCCAGCTACTTGGGAGGCTGAGGTGGAAGGATTGCCTGAAACCAGCAGATCGAGGCTGCGGTGGCTGGAAGCATGCCACTGTGCTCCAGCCTGGGTGATGGAGTGAGACTCCAACTCAAAAAATAAACAAAGAAAAAAGCAAGAAAGAAGCTTACATTTGTACAACTAAATGCACTAGCTCATGTTGATCAACCCCTCTTCCTTGCCTCTCCTGCTGTCCTTCTCTCCTATATAAACCCTTCACTTTAGTTGGGGAGGGACACGAATGTGAGGTTTGGCTCCCATCTCTCCAGTTGAAGTCACCATAAAATAAGAAAACATTCTTTCCTGGTAATACTTTTAGTCTCAGTGACTGGCTTTCTGTTCAGCAAGCCCAGGGACCCTAGACCAAAGCCTTGGCATTCAGTGACATTTGCAGAGGTGCCAAAGGGACTGGGGGAGCACAAGAGAGAAGGGGACTACACAGCTATTAGGGCGCCAGCACCTGGTCCCCACCCCAGCCTGTGAGAGGCTCTGCCACTGCCCTGCATGGGGCTGGGCTCCCACAGGCTGCTGGGCTGCTCTGCCAAAGAACCCACCCCGTGCAGGCGACCATGAGGCTCATTTCTTCCTCCTGCTTTCTGCCGGAACTCTCAGGCTGACTCCCACCCGAAGCCCCCGGCCGAGGACAGTCTGGGAGGGGCAGTCTGGTGTCTGCCTCCCCTGTTGCACTCCAGCTTTGAGTACCCAGGACTCCCTGAATGGGTGGGCATGCGGCTGCTGGCCCCTCCTCACATGGCACCTGCCGTCGGGTCCTTGGCCCTTTGCCTTGGCTGCCTCTGCTCAGTCTCCCACCTGCAATGGAGGGTTGAAATGTTGAAAGAAACCAAAGGCAAGAATGGACTGAAAGCCCCACTGCACAGATGTGGCCACTCTGGGCTTTCCCCCAGGGCTCCACAGAAGGCCAAGGCTGGCCTGATTCTTGACTTTGGCACCACAGTGAGGATGACCTGCTGCTTTATTTTTGTTTCTTGTGTGTGTGTGGGGGGGAATCTCACTCTGTCGCCCAGGTTGGAGGGCGGTGGTATACTCAAGGCCACCTGCTTGGCTCCAGTGACCTTTCTGCCTCAGCCTTCCAAGTAGCCAGAACTACAGGCGTGCGCTACCATGCCCAGCTAGTTTTTTTATTTATTGTAGAGATGAGGTCTCACCAGGTTGCCTGGGCTGGTCTCGAACCCATGGGCTCAGGCAATCCACTTGCCTCAGCCTCCCAAAGTGCTGGGATTACAGACTGAGCCATGGAGCCCAGCCTGTATTTTTGTTTCTTAAGCAACCATTCAGGAAGACTTCCTTACATTTTTCCATTTTGATTTGTTCTATATTTCCTAAGAGACATGGCAGAAACATTTGACTCCAGCGCTACACAAAACAGGAAATTGCATGTCACAGGGTTTTATGATCGTGGTTCCCATTTGCTCCTAGAGTACTTCTAAGTCAAGCGGCTGACTTTGAACAAGCAGCAAATTTAGCAGTGATTCAGAGATATTTACCGAAATCCTGCTGCTACTGGCCTGGCCCTAAATAAAGAATTGAAAAGGAAAAGGAATAAGAGGACAAGGAAAAAAAAGGCACAGTCCTCATCTTCAAGCAGCTTACAGTTTTGTTTAAAAAAAGAAGCTTACGTACGTACAACTTCAGAAAACAAACAGATAGAGCATATTTTATAGCATTACAATCTGTGGTACTGACTCCAAGGAATTGCACTCAGAAAAGTACAGTTTTCTCTAAAGGAATCATATTTGGAAAGTAAAGGAGAGGGCCAGGCAAGTTCCTAGCATGGAAAACCCTGACAGCAAAGACAAGAAATTAACAGGCACATGTGGGTAAGCAGTATGATTGTTTATCTGGGTAGGAAACTGCACATAATATTATTGAGGGTCTTGAACATCGGTTTGTGGAAATTGAGTTTGATTCCACAATGGCTAAAATGTGGTCGCTAAAACAATGACAACGACAACCATGTTGTCATCATTCTGGTTTTGTGACAGGAATTAAGCAGGACTGGTTTCCTAAGATAAACAACAAAGCTAACTTCTCGGACTGGAGGCTGAGACAGCTTCTCCAGACAGGTGAATCACCTGGTTTTCTGAACCCCCACAGAGAAAAATAGGATGCAGTTAAGACCCAGTGAGAGCCAGCTGGAACCAAGATTGTGACTGATTGGTCCACTGCCCTGACCTTGTCCTCCATGGTACACTCATTAGAATACATGAGCATGCTGCATGGCACACCCTCCAGTACCATGACAGTCCCAACCCCGCCCACTTAGAGTAACAAACTAGGTGGATCCCCAGTTCTTAGAACTCTCTTTTCCAGGAGATCCATGAATATCCCAGACCTTGCTTAACAGTCAAGACAGAACTATAAAAACAAAACCCCAACAACCTACAGCTGCTGTTCTATAGAGCAGCCCAGGCTGCTGGGCCTGTGGAGGATGCTTCTTGCTGAAATTTCAGTAAGCTTGCTTTCATCTTCCAGCTGAAACCCCAGCCATGGACGGGGTTGCACTGCCTCTAGAGTAGCCATCTCTCTATTTTCTTTTCTTTTTTTTTTTTAAGTGAGAAAGCAGGATTTACGGAGAGGACAGAGAAGCAGGATTTACGGAGAGAACAGAGAGAGGGGACCTGAAGTGGTTACCCCTGTTATTTTTCCTTTTGATGAATGTATGCTCACTTTATTTTGTCCGCTTGCTCTTAAATTGGCCTCTCAGGCAGGACCCCAACTTCTGGGTCCCCTGTCCTGTGTCAGTTCTGTAGAATAAAACATATAATCAGCCTAAGAGATGCTATATCTTAATCAATATGACTCTTAAGTAATACATTTAGTTCTAGAAGACTAGTCATTGTGTTTTTTAATCTTACATCTTAGTGTGGTTTGTTTTCTCCTAAAATATAAAGTATAAATATCCCTCACTATCTTAATCTGATTACTGAGTTTGAGGAGTGAGTTTTGCCAGGGAGGGACACTGTGCTGTCTATATTGATTTGGTCCTGGGGCTCTTTAAGTTAGGGAAGCAAAGCATTCGAGCCCTGACTCGAACCTATCCCAATGTCCTCAGCCCCTGAATACATACCGGGATAATTAAGAAAGCCAGAGAAGTCTACACCAAATTTTCCAGGGCTCCTTCCCTTCTATGCCATTTTCACCTCTACTCTCCCCTCTCTCCCCGCCCCCCAGGGCCTAATCCAACCTGCCTGAGTAAATACCCCAGACCCCAATCCAGGTCAGCACCTTCTGCCACCCACTCTTAGCTAAGGAAGCTGGTCATCAAGACCTGCGGCCCACCCCCCCCCCCCCCCCCCCAAC
>NW_007231888.1:145254-147877 GCF_000164805.1 Carlito syrichta | reverse complement strand
CACAAGACAGCAGTCACCAAAGCACTGAGGAGGATAGTAGAGGTGGAAGAGAAGAATCTCTTTCATTGATATAGCAGCATAACTCATGTCACTTATAAAGACTCCACACGTGTACAAGACAAGCCTGGTATATTCTCCTTTCGCCCATCAAGTCTTCAAAGATATGGCTTATCCCCTATCATAGGAGCACCCATAAGTAGAAAGAGACTCCCCCCCACACACACAAACACATACACACACACACACACACTCTGCTGTTAACTTCGAGAAGAGCCTCTTTAGTGGCCACCGGAGCAGCACCTATGGGAACAGATGCTGCTGGAAGACAGACATCAAGGGGTTCACTCTGGGGTTCTCTCTGAGTGAGAGAGATGGGAGAGGGAATGAGGAGGTTGGCTTCGGCCTGGTTGTGAAGGGGTTTTGTGGCTGAACGGGGGACTTCGGCCTTTGCTCTGTGAGCCCTGTGAGCTGCTAGGCCTCCACCGTGTCAGAGCAGAAAGTGAAATGACCAGTTCTTGACTTGATAAAGGTAATGCTTGCCTTCAGCACTTGGGTAGCCATCACAGGGTAACTGATGATGATGAAAATAGCTAGCCTGAGAAACAAAGCGTAAGTGAACACTCCTTCGTGTGGGCCTTGCTCGGGGCTGAGCAGAAGGTGCTGCCCGCATCAAGTGCCGGCTGAGAGACGCAAGTACAGAAATCAGCTCAAGGGCCCTTTGCAACGCTGTGTTCCTCGCCGCCCTTCCGTACCGCCTCCTCGATCACCAAGGACAGCCTGTCCCCTTCCCTGCCATGACTCCTCCAAGCATTGATATGGGGGAGTGTACAAAAATAAAGATCGGGACAACTGAAAAGGGAACAAGAAAGGACGTCATCGTCAAAAGACACGATGAGGACTGTATCAATTAAGTTTGGCTCAGAGTAAAAATCCCAAAATAACAGTGGCTTCAACAAGATATATTTGTGGGAGGGGGGTTGTTTTTGGTGGGGTTTTTTCCTCTTTTTCATGTCAAAAAGTCCAAAGGGAAGCAATCCAGAGGTGGAGTGTGGCTCATGCCTCAAAAGCCCCGGGGAACCAGCCACATTGCCGAGCACTATGCTGCCATCCCTAGGAAATTGTTCTTACCTTCATGGTCCCCCATGGATGCCAACTCTAGCCATCACATCCATGGTCCAGGCAACAAGATAAAGGAGAGATCTAAAGGGGGGGGGGGTTGGCACACACGCTGTGATTTACCAAGCCCTTCCCTACAAGGTGAAGGTGTAGGATGATCATTATAAACGGCTATAGAAGTTGATATGTGTGACATCATCGTGGTGAGGCTGAGCTAAGCCCTGGACACAAACCTGTCAATATCCCATGGGTAGTTAGCACTGAGTCTGATTTTATAGATTAGGACACCAAGGTCTGGAGAGGCTAGTTATCGTGCCCAAGACACACAGCCACCAAGTGATCGAACTTCACTCAGAGTCAGTCGAGTTCTAGGGTCAAACTGACAAGCCCCTGGAGCTGCCGGGGAGGCTGAAGGAATGAAGGGCGAGCAGGGCACTTCCTGCAGATGGTCGGGAGACACAGAGGCAGGTGCCTCTCCAGAACAACAAGATGGTGAAGGGTAGATGCCAGAGTCAGAGGCCAGGTTCAAGTCCTCAACCCACCACCTCTTAGCTGTGTGAACTTGAGGAAGACACAGGACCTCTCTAAGCCTTACTCATCTCATCTGAAAAATAGAGATACTGAGGTGCCCTGCCTTGTGGAACTGCCAGAAGGAGGTATGTGAAGTGCTTAAGCTGCCACCTGGCATGGGGCCACCTTATCATCAAATATAGGCCCCAGGAGTTTACTGTGGGATGAGGGACAAGCTGTGTCCTGATTGTGAGAGGCCAGGAGAATAGGCTTTGGGGATGGACTTAGTATTTCAGGACATATTCAAGCACCCAGAGAGGGGACAGCCATGCTGGCTCACGCCTATAATTCCAGAACTTTGGGAGCCCAACACAGAAGGATTGCTTGAGGCCAGGAGTTCAAGACCAACCTGGCCAACACAATGAGACCCTCTCTACAAAAAAAATTAAAAAGAAATAGATGAACTATGCAGACAGAACCTCTTTGATCTGGGCTGAGTGGGGGAAAAGGCTGGAGAATCAGCTGGAATCAGGAGGGATGGAGAAGAGAGAGCAGGGTCCCACCCAGAGGATCTGCCTGTCTCGTGGAAAGATGAAACACAGAGATGTGAACACTGAGAGACCACATGTAGAGCCACACGCGGCACCCTCCTGCCTCCAGCCTTCCTCACAAAAACACAGCGGGCAAGACATGGAAGCTCCTGCCTGACCAGCTGGGGGCTTTGGGGTCACTGGTTTTGAGATGGGTTATACAACATAGCTGGGCCTCGCCCTTTTAGAGATTTCTATTCAGCAGGTGTGGGGAGGGGCCCAGGAATATGTATTTTATTAATGTTTTTATTTTTTTGACTTCGAATCTCACTCCATTGCCCAGGCTGGAGAGCAGTGGCACACTCATGGCCACCCCAGTGTTGATCACTGGGCTCCAGCGATCCTTCTGCCTCAGACTTCCAAGTGGCTGGAACTGCAGGTGCACGCTACCATGCCCAGCCTTTTTT
>NW_007231888.1:104842-145102 GCF_000164805.1 Carlito syrichta | reverse complement strand
TTAATTGTAGAGACAAGGTCTCATCAAGTTGCCCAGGCTGGTCTCGAACCTGTGGGCTCAGGCCATCTTCTCACCTTGGCCTCCCAAAGTGCTGGGATTATAGGCTGAGTCACCGAGTCCAGCCTGTATTTTTGTTTCTTTAGCAACCATTTGGAAAGACATCCTTACATTTTTCCATTTTGATTTGTTCACCGAGCCCAGCCAGAATATGCATTTTAAACATTTTTTAAACTTTTTATTTGGCGACAATTGTAGGTTTACTTGCAATTGTAAAAAATAATACAAAGAGATCCTATAAACCTTTTACCTAACTTTCTTCAGAGGTAACGCCTTGTGTAACTATAGTGCCATATCATGCCCAGAAAATCAACATTGATAAAACCCAACCACTTCATTCAGATCTGACCAGTTTTAACATAAATTCATGTGCGTGTGGTGCACTTAGTTCTGCATGATTCAATCTGGTGTGCAGATTCATGTCCCCTCCACTGCAGTGAGGACACTCAATAGTTCCATCATTCAGGCCTCTCATGCTACCCTTTTATAACTAACCTCACGCCTCCCTTTCTCCCTCCCCACCTCTCTAACTCCTGGTAACCACAAATCTTTGCTAAGACGAAAGTATTCTCAGTAACCTTTGCAGGCAACTGTGGACATTCTTGATACTCTACAAGTAGTAGTCTGTCGCGTAAAAAAATTTTTTTTTTAGATCTCTAGACCTTATTTTGCATAATTGAAATTTTGTACCTTTGGGGTTTTTTTGAGTCAGAGTCTCGCTTTGTCACCCAGGTTGGAGTGCAATGACACATTCTCAGTCACCGTGACCTGGTCCTACTGGGCTCAAGCGATCCACCTTAGCCTTCCAAGTAGCTGCAACTACAGGTGTGTGCCACCACGCCTGGCTAATTTTCTGACTTATTGTAGAGATGAGGTCTCGCCAATTTGCCCAGGCTGGTCTCAAACCCATGGGCTCAGGTAATCCTCCTGCCTCTGTCTCTCAAAGTGCTGGAATGACAGGCATGAGCCACTGCACCTGGCGAAACTTTGTACCTTTTATCAACACCTGTCCACTTTCCACTCCCCACCCCAGCCCCTGGCAACCACCATTTTACTCTCTGGTACTCTGTTTGACTTTTTTTTTTTTTTGAGTTGGAGTCTTACTCTGTCTCCCAGGCTGGAGTGCAATGGCATGGCATGATCATGGCTCCCCGCAGCCTTCAGTTCCTAGACTCAGGCGATCCTTCCGCTCAGCCTCCCAAGTAGCTGGAACTAAAGGTGCACACCACCACACCCAGCGAATTTTTTAACTTTTTGTAGAGACACGGTCTCACTATGTTGCCTAGGCTGGCCTGGAACTCCTGGGCTCAAGCAATACTCCCACCTCGGCTTCCCAAAATGCTGAGATTATAGGTGTGAGCCACTGCACTCAGCCTGTTTGACGATTTTGGATTCAACACTGAAGTGAGATCATGCAACATCTATGTGGCTAGATGAGTTCACTTAGTGTAGCGTCCTCCAGGCCCATTCATGTTGTTGCACATAACAGTATTTTCTTCTTTTTTAAGGCTGAATGTATTCCAGTGCACTCGCGCGCATGTGTGTGTGTGTGTGTACACCACATTTGCTTTATCCGTTCATCTGCTGATGGACACTTGGGTTGTTCCATGTCTTGGCTGTGTGCTGCAATAAACAGGGGAGTGCAAATATCTCTCCAAGATTCAGATTTACAGGAAGATGCTTTTTTTTTTTTTTTTTTTTTTTTTAGTTGGAGTCTCACTCTGTCGCCCAGGCTGGAGTGCAGTGGCACGCTCATGGTCACCACAGCCTCAATCTGCTGGGCTCAGGCAATCCTCCCGCCTCAGCCTTCCAAGTAGCTGGAACTACAGGTGTGCACCCCCACACCCCCACTAATTTTTTGATTTATTGTGGAGATGAGGTCTCACCAAGTGAGCCACCACGCCTGACCTGGAAGATGCATTTTTAACAAACTCACCAGATGATTCTGATGCCTGCCAAAGTTTGAGAAGTGTGACTTTAGGACCCTAGAACCTTGCTGGAAATGGGGAGCCTCGACTGGGTTTCTAGAAAATGACAACATAAATGTTGACCTTGCTAGGCATCCACATCTCAGTTAAATTCAAGAACACAGATTGAGCATAGAAACATCCATTACCAAAGGGGAACCTCTTCCGTATCAGCAAAACATGTTCCTTTGAGGACTTTTTTCATCCAGGGAAACAAACACACAAAAACATGCTTGGGGAGAGATTGGGTGAATAGGGAGGGTGGGGCATGGTGATTTGGACAAAAACTGCTGAACATCTGGCCAGGTTCGGTGGTTCAGCCTGTAATCCCAGCACTTTGGAAAGCTGAGGCGAGTGGATTGCCTGAGCTCGCAGGTTCGAGACCAGTTCAGGCAACTTATCCAGATCTCGTCTCGTCAAAAACAAAAACAAAACAAAACAAAAACTACTGAACACTCAGTGTGGTGTGGGCAGATGCACTTGTAAATCGCCTGTCTTTCTATGAATCTGGATCTTGGAGAGATATTTGCACTCCCCTGCTTATTGCAGCACACAGCCAAGACATGAAACAACCTAAGAGTTTATCAACAGATGAATGGGTAAAGAAAGGGTGGTATACATACCTGATCTGAGCAGGCTCTCAAGCCAGAACAAGGAGGAAACAGGGCAGCTGTTTGTTCAGGGAGAGGGTACCATGTATCTGCTAATGTGGATGCACCAAAGTTCTGTCGATCTTGCACTCCTGCCTCATCTGCAGGAGAGGATCAGGTGCAGGACTCCGTTGGGCGTGGGGACCCCTGCCTCCCTGCCTCTGCAGCATGGTGAGTGAGCCTGACGTGGGACCCCCCTCCCAAGAGAGAGCTAATGAAGGTTCTCTAACCCAGCTCATTTGGCCAAGATGCTGTCACTCACGGAGGACTCAAATTGTTAGGATCGCCAAAGATTCTAAACCACAGATTGTAGTTCACTGCATTCCATTTGATTTCTTGTCTTCCCCAGAAACAGCCCCCTGCACCTACAGAGTTCCAAAACGTTCTGAAAGAACCCCCTTTCTACTCCAGTTCAACTGCCTCACTACTTAGCATCACCCCCAACTCACCGATGCTTTCCCTCATAGAAGGGGGCACCCCCCAAAATACTATTATCTTTGGAGGGCAGCCGCTTTGCAGTACAGGTATCCCCCTGCTAGGTAAGTGTTCTAGGAACCATTGGCATCAGTGACCAGCTAGCGTTATTGTGAGAGGATGCACTTGGCTCCAGGGAATTTTTTGGAGATTCTTTCAACACGTTTGCCCATTTTGTGACAAGTGATTTATGAGTGCACCTGCCCATGCTGAATGGAGAGTTTTATCTGTTTTTCAAAACGCCATGAACCCCATGCCCCACCATCTCTCTTCACCCAATTCCTCCCAAAGCAATTTTTTGTTTGTTTGCTTCCCCAGATGAAAAAAGTCCTCAAAGGGAACTGGAAGAGGTGAAACGAGAAATGGTAGAAGCACTAAAAGGCATCAGAAAGTTTTTTATGAGTTCAAAAACTGTTTTAAGCCGTGGAAAAAGTGTTTAGCTAAGTGTATTGCATCAACTGGGGAGTACTTTGAAGGAGACTGAAGTTTAAACATGTAAGAATAATACACAATTTTTAATAAATAAAGTCCAGGTTTTTTGGGTCCCCCCTTCTAAGTGCATAAAGGAAAAAAACATTTTAAAAATTTAACACCAACAGGGAAATCAACATCTCTATGGGGAAAATGAAAGGTCCTTGTCTTTCTGAGGAAGAGTCTGACAAATCACTGAAGTTTCCTATCTGCTGAGGCCAGCTTCCAGGTTGCTGTTGGACTGATTTCCTGAAAAATCTTGGTCTCTGTTATGGTGTCCCAGTGGGGATGGATGCAGACAGCCCGGGCAACCTGGTGTTTCTTGGGACGAGGGCTGGGACACAGGAGCAGGTGTGGTGGCTGAGGGTCCCAAAAAGAGGGATACTCAGAGACAAAGGTCTTTGTCAATTTCAGGAATGGGGCCAAGAGCTACGGAAGGGACACTGTGCGAATGGGGAGACAGGCACAACAGTGTGGGGGTGAGATCACGGACTCCTGAGGATTATATGCCCCGCTGATGGTGACGGCAAGCCTTAGAGCCAGCAAGCACAGGTCTGCCGTGGGGACCCCATTGGGGTTTGCATGCAATGCCCAGAGACAGCACAAGAGAAGGTCAACGTTTCTGCCTGCAGTGGAGGCTCAGGCCATGCCTTTCCCCCCTGCCTTCTTCTGGGAGCCCTGAGATCCTGTTCTTTCTGTGAGGAAACAAAAAGGGAGCAAAACAAGTGGGATTTAAAAAAATGGACAGAGAAACAGACTGGAAAACACGCAGGGAGACAGGCGAGAAAGCAAAAGATACAGAGGCCATGGGAGCAGACAAGGGGGTGTGAACAGACACAGGGAGGAAGGTGAACCCATGTCGCATAAAGCAAGAGATTTGGTCAAGGTCAAGGCTCCCAGGCTAAACTCTTGTGTCAGGTGGCCCGCCCACAGGCTCTCTGACCTGGCAGGGTCAGGCAGGGCAGAAGCGGGCCTGCGGTAAAGCAGTATTCCACAAGAGGTGGGAGTCATGTCGGAAGAGCCACGTGCAGCCAGACGTAGGAACACGAAGACCAGGAAAAGCAGTTGGCGGGCAGCAGAGGGCGGGGTGGTGAGGACGTTGATCCTCCCTCATGGTGGGGAAGGGGCACACAGTGGACGAGGAGGGAAACAACACCCCTGCTAAGGTTATGGGGAAGGGAACGGGACCCGTCCTACACAAGGGTCACCTCAGCAGCATCCCCCAAGGGCTGTTCTGAGCATGGTGATGGCAGCGCATACCACACAGGAGCCCACACCACACAGTCCACACCACGCATCAAAGGCTGATCCCAGAGGCATTTACGAGGCAGAGTCCTGGACATCTCAACTGACCGACTGTAGAGGAAAGGCAGAAGGAAGATCCAAAGTCCATTCCTGGATTTCTATCGTGGGTCACTGGTAGCTGATCATGACAGGGAATAAAGGGATTGTAGATTTTGTGAGAGAAAATCAGTTGTTTTGTATGACTAACATGTTTACCTGTGCAGAAGACTATAGCTGGCCAATAAATATGTTCTACCTCACTATTAACTAAAGAATAAGTTTTAAAACAAGATCCTTATTTATCAAATAGACAAAGATACAAAATAGAAGATACCCAGGATTGGCAAGGATGCAACAGGCATTCTCATACAGAGTTGATGGGGGTATATAAATTATACAACCATTTTTGTCGACAATTTGGACGATTATTAAAAATGGTAATGTGCTTTCTGTTTGACCCCATCCTTCTCCTTCAAGGAGCTTATTCTAGAGCTTGCAAAGATAAAAACACAAGCAGTGTTCGTATCAGCAAGAGCACCCCAAGTGTTCTTTCCAATCTTGTGAACTTGGGCAAATTACTTAACCTGCCTGTGTGTCAGTTTCCTCACTTGTAAAATCTGTCATAATGGTACCCAGACTGATCATCTGTTAGGAGGATTCGATGAGATAATGCAAGCCAACCACTTCGTACAGAGCCTGAACGGCAGTCAGCGCCCAGTTAAGGTGAGCAATCATATTCTTCTGACACCAGTGGGAGTTCCGGGTGGCACATTAGCAGAGGGTTTCCTAGTGAGGGAGGGAGTGTCCGGGCCTTGGGAGGGCGCTGCTACGTGAGGCTGCCAGCCCAGAGAAGAGAGAAGATGGGTGTATTTCTGAAGCATATGCTTCGATCACAGGAGCAAGGAGGCAGGAGATTCAGAGGGACTCTGGAAAGACTGTAACAGTGGTAAGTGGGATGGAGACGGTTGGCAGAGACTCTTATTTTTTTATTGGGGAAATATATAAACCAATGAGCCCCAAGGTTCCTGCTGAAAAGTCAGCAGACCAGCACAAGACCCGAGTCTTGGGGTGGATTCTTACATGCTCCCTTGCAACAGAAGACCCCTGGGCTTCCAGAAGAAGCAGGAGTGGGGAGTGAGAGGGCACACGGAGGGCTGCTCTGCAGCTTGGTGGAGCCTCCCTGCCTTGGGTGGAGTGGTGCTGGGAACCCACTGGAATAGTTCTAGGAGGACTCAGCAACACACAGGGTCTTGGCTCACCCATGGGAGCTTGTCTTCAGTATCATGAACCTGATTGCGTTTTCAACAGCAGCCCGCATGGGGCGATTCCTTGTCTGCCCTTGAACTGGGCACAGCTCTTTTGAACCTGTCTGCCCACTTTTCTTACTGTCACTGTTCTTGGGCTCAGAACTTCAGTGATGTCCTGGGCCTGAGCGCCTCCTCTTCCCATCCCCACCCAATAATCGATGCTATGTGGCTTCTAGAACAGAGTTTAAGGAATAAACAGATGCTTCCAGTGCACCTTGTGTGCCCAGAAACAGCTCTTGAGGTTTCACTTGTAGACAGCCCTATGCTTGAGGATTCCACGGTATCCCTGACAAGGACGTCAAATAATTACTCATCTGCCAGGCATGGTGGCTCACGCCTATCATCCCAACACTGTGGGAGGTGGAGGCGAGAGGACTGTCTGAGCCCAGGGGACTAGACCAGCCTGGGTAACTTGACGAAACTTGTGTCTACAATACATGAGAAAATTAGCCATGCATGATGGCACACACTGTGGTTCCAGCTACCTGGAAGGCTGAGAAGGAAGGATCGCCTGAGGCCAGCAGGTCGAGGCCGCGAGCATGCCACTGCACTCCAGCCTGGGTAACAGTGAGACTCTGACTCAAAAAATAAGTAAATAAGAAGTAAAATAATTACTCATTAGTTCTCATCTACGCCATCCCACTGCTCTTCTCGGGGAGCTATGATCCCCTGAGACAGGCCTGACGAGGGGGACAGAGAAGAAGACAGTGGCTGCACAAGTCCCTGCCACTCACCAAGGGAAAGCAGGCCTCCAAGCTGTGATGAGGTAGGGTGTCCCAACGACCGAAGAGCACTGGAACTTGGAGCGGGAGAGAGAGTCTTCGAGACCAACAGGGCCAGCACAACAGGCGGTGGGAGGTCACAGGGCTAGGTATGGGATACCTGCACTCCTGTCTCAACTTTGCAATTCAATAGTCCCATGGACCTTGAGTTCAGGTGGCTAATCCTCCCTTACCTCGGTCCTAAAGGAGGTCAGTCATGCCTGCCCTAACCTGTTTGTTTTAGTGCGACAGTGCTTTGAAAAATATTCCTGCTACCGCCTAAGTGCAAGCACATTACTGATCATCACTATTGGAAAGGTTCCTTGGGGCTTGGTCCCTGGTGGGTCCACATGGAAGCATCAGCTTGCCCTGGACACTGAGGGGGCAGCCGGGCTGCCTTGGCTGCAGGTCTCTCAGTCACACACAGAGGCACTTATATGACCCTCTCATCTTTGCTGAGATCAAAACCTTAAACAGAACAAGCCCTGCTGATGGCAGGCTTCCTGCGGGTGGTTGCGATTACCACCAGTTCAGGGCCTGTGCTGCTGGGATGAGACAGAAGATGAACTCTGGGTTTGTGCTTCCGGCCTGGGGAGCGGGCTGCCACAGGCGGCAGGGCCCTGAGTCTGGGGTCTCTCCAGCCCTGGGAAACAGGCAAGTGGGGACTCACTTAAAGCCGGACTTTTAGGCCAATCCGCAGAGTCCTGGTCCACCCGAGAGCAGCTCCCAGCCCGGCCAAACAAATGTGGGAGGAGGCCTGCAACGGGTACGGAGAGAAGCCGGTGCTATGGGCAGGGTGTTGCAGTACCGCAGGGAGACGTGCAGGACGGCCCCCGCGCACGCCGACAGGAGAGACGGTGTCCAATGGTGATTCCGCAGCGCAGTGGCCCGTGAACAGAAAGAGCGCTGACAGGAAGTCAGACCTGGGTTCGAGTGCTTGCTCTGCCACCTCCGACCTTTCTCTGCCATAGTTTCCTTATGTGTAAAAATGAGGACTTTCTGGCTAGGCTCGGTGGCTCAGCCTGTAATCCCAGCACTCTGCGGGGCCGAGGCAAGTGGATGGTCTGAGCCCACGGGTTCGAGACCCGCCCGGGCCGCTTGGCGAGACCTCATCTCCACAGTAAATCAAAAATTACCCGGGCGTGGGAGCGCACGCCTGTAGTTCAGCTACTTGGAAGGTTGAGGCAAAAGGCTCACCGGATCCCAGCAGGTCGACGCTGGGGTGGCTGTGGGCGTGCCACTGCTCTCCAGACTGGGCGACAGAGTGAGAAGCCTACGAAGAAGAAGAGGAAGAGGAAGAGGAAGAGGAAGAGGAAGGAAGAAGAGCTTCCACAGTGCTGACCCGCAGCGGTTGTAAAGAGTTCTTGGTAATATGCAGCCCTAGACAAACAACCCATCGTTATTCATGACACACTGTTCTATTAAGGATACATTTCTAATGATTCAAGGGTGCCCCATGGAGGGGATGGGATTTATGTAGTAATTCGATCATCATCAAGACTATTCACAAGTATTTCTGAATAATTTTTGGCCGAAACAATTACTTGGCTTTACTTCAATATCACAGGAATCATAGACCTCAGAGCTGGGAAAACCTGGATTAATCGTCTAATTTGAGACCAAAGTAAGGCCCAAAGTTTACCTGTACAATGACCATTTGTATACCTAATGCTGAACTGTACCCCACATCTTTAAAATTTAAAAAAAATCATCTAATTCAAGAATCTTGTTTCACAGACAAGCTAACAGAGGCAAAGACTAGAGACTTCATTTGATTTTTCTTTGCTTTATGCCATGCTCCTGGCACAGTACATGCTCAAAATGGGTGGTCAGTACTTATGCTCAGTAGTTGTGCTCAGCGCTTGTGAGACAGAGCTGAATTAACTCTCCAGTGAGTGCATGACTGGAGGTGAGTGAGATAAAAGCAGAAAAACAAAGGACCTAGAGTTGAACTATGCAGGCACTTTTTCTTTTTTTTTTTTCAGTCAGAGCCTCACTCTGTCGCCTAGGCTGGAGTGCAGTGGCACACTAACGGCCACCCCAGTGTCAACCTACTGGGCTCCGGCAATCCTTCCGCCTCAGCCTTCTAAGTAGCCAGAACTACAGGCACATGCTACCACACCCAGCTAATTTTTTTTTAAATTTATTGTAGAGACAAGGTCTCGCCAAGGTGCCCAGGCTGGTCTCAAATCTGCAGGCTCAGGCAAGCCACTTGCCTCGGCCTCCCAAAGTGCTGAGATTACAGGCTGACACACAGATCCCGGCCCACTTTTTCAACAGTCCTCAAAGTATCCAAAGGACTTAAAGTGTCTTTTAAATAATACAATTAAATTACATAATTATATAATTAATAAAATAGTATATATATGTCTACATTTTTTTTTCTGGTAAGAGGGAGGTGACAAGGAAAGAGTAAGATTCTTACTGGTTACATGCCTGCAAGTTTCAGATATTTTTGTTCAGAGGTGTCTCCTTTGGCTGTTGGAAAAAAAGTCCCTCAATTGAAAATTAATAGTTGGGCATGGTGGCTCACACCAGCACGTTGGGAGGCCTAGGTAGGAGGATCACTTGAGACCAGGAGTTCAAGACCAGCCTGGACAACATAGTGAGACCCTTCCCATCTCTACAAAAAGGAAGATAAAATAATTTCTTACTGAAATATGGTATACACACACACACATAACACACGTATGTATCTATTTATCTATTCCATATAATTTGCTTTTTCTTACCTACAAACAAAAGACTGTCCTTATTAACTGCATCATTAACATGGAGTTTTACTGCAGCACTTTCAACATTCTCTTGCCTAATGACTTCCTCAAATGACCTAGATACATTTTGATCCCTGGACAGGGAGAGCCCGCTGCCCTGGGGAAGATTCTGTATTAGAAATTGTTCAGGAGTTCTCAGCTGCCTGTCAAGAGTCAGCTGCTCTATACTTTAGAGACCTTGGCTTTCTCCTTGGGGTTGGAGAAAGTAGGGGATGTGTAAACTAAGATTACTTTACATTCATGTATGCAGGGCTTATGATTTGACAGCAACTTTTCTAAGAGGTTGCAAATAATAACTTATTTAATCCTCATAATCACCTTGTGAGTGACAATATTATCCCTATTTCTAGCTGAAGCTAAATAATTTATTTAATTCTTCAACAATTTAGGAACTCTTGGAAAAGATTAACATCACTCTTCTTTCTTTTTTCTTTTTGGTGTAGTTGGCAGGATTCAACACTACTCTTTTTTTTTTTTTTTTTTTTGAGTTGGAGTCTCACTCTGTCGCCCAGACTGTAGTGCAGTGGCCGCTCCCGGCCACCGCAGCCTCGACCTGCTGGGCTCAGGCGATCCTTCCGCCTCAGCCTTCCAAGTAGCCGGAATTACAGGCATGCGCTACCATGCCCGGCTGATTTTTTGATTTATTGTAGAGATGAGGTCTCGCTTGCCCAGGCGGGTCTCGAACCCTCGGGCTCAGGCAATCCACTCACCTCAGCCTCCCAAAGGCGCGGAATTACAGGCTGAGCCACTGAGCCTGGCTTCAACACTACTCTTAAATGAAAAATGAAACATATTTGATGGTTCTTTCTAGTAGCAGGTGCTCTTAACTTTTGGGGAGTTTTTGTCCCTTTGAAAAGCTGATGACCAGTCTAGGCAACATAGTGAGACTCCATCTCTGTAGAAATTTTTTTTTTAATTAGCCAGGCATGGTGGCACATGTCTGTAGTCCCAGCTACTTAGGAGGCTGAGGAGGAAGGATGGCCTGAGCCCAGGGAGTCAAGGCTGCAGTAACAGAGTAAGATTTTTGACTCAAAAAATAAAATAAGAAAAAGGCCTTAAAGGTCATTGAGACTTATCCCTGCATTAGCAGAGAGGGTTCTTCCCACCGTGGAATCCTGCACAGTCTGGTTTTTTTTTTTTTTTTTTGTCTGGAACACCTTTCTCTTCCCCAACTGTCTGTAGATGTTAGCTCAGGGAGAGTTCCTCATCAAGGCCTTCACTGGACTCCCCAAATAGGCCAAACCTCCTTTCACTTCTCGTATAACACCGTGTGCCCTTCCATCAAAACACTCTTCTCAGCTGTGGTTTTGCATATTTACATGTGATTTTTAATGCATATGTATCTCTTTCTATGAGGCAGAAGCTACAAAGAAGGGTCTTTGGCTTTGCTCACCAGTATATCCATAAAATGTGGGATATAGGAGTGTGCTTGGTGAACTGGTACAGATTAGGGCAAATAGGGAATGGGTAGGTGAATATATATCTCAACCACCGCCTCCACTGTTCATTCCTTCCTGCCAGCGTCATTAGGCCTTTTCTTAAATACCCAAGAGCTGTCCTTTTTTCTTTTTCTCCCAGGCTGGAATACAGTGGTGCAATCACCACTCACTCTAGCCTTGACCTCCTAGGCTCAGGAGATCCTTCCATCTCAACCTCCCAAGTAATTTGGACTACAGGCACGTGCCACCACCCCCAGGTAATTTTTTGGTTTTTTTGTAGAGATGAGGTCTCGCCATGTTGCCCAGGCTGGTCTTGAACTCCTGGGTTCAGGCAATCCTCCCGCCTCGGCCTCCCAAAGTGCTGGGATTACAGGCATGAGCCACTGCACCTGACCTTACATTATGCTTTTAGATTCTGCTCACTGTTGGTAATTTCAACCTCATGTTGAACTTAACTACGTCTTCATGACTTCCACCCCCTGGATTTAATTCTACCTCAGTATCAGTAGCACAGAGAACAGAACTAATCAGTCTTGCATGTGATGATTTTTTAAATATTAGAGCACACAAAGTTTCCTTTTTATCTGACTAAACAACTTCAGTTCTCTTGGCCATTACTGTCTGTGACCTCCTTAAGAGCAGGAAAGGTGTCCTCTTCATCTCTGTGTCTCTAACCCCCAGCTCAAGACTTGGCTTAGTATACGTTATTTGGGTAGAATCTTTTTTTTTTGGAGTCTCATTCCATCACCCAAGTTGGAGTGCAGTGGTATACTCACGGCCACCCCAGCAACGACCTACTGGGCTCCACTGATCCTTCTGCCTCAGCCTTCCAAGCAGCCAGAACTACAGGCGTGTGCTGCCACACCCAGCTTATTTTTTGATTTTTTGTAAAGATGAGGTCTCGCCAAGTTGCCTGGGCAGGTCTCGAACCCACAGGCTCAGGCAATCCACTCGCCTCAGGCCTCCTAAAGTGCTAGGATTACAGGCTGAGTCACTGAGCCTGACCAGAATCGTTTTTTATATGGATCTCTCAGATTACTTACCTCTGAACATGTTCTACCTTGCCTATGTACCTCTTAAAGTACTGACCAAAATGCTAGACAAAGAGAATAACTTTGGTCTTCCCAGTGTACCTCCTCTTTTCTATTGTCTATACCTCTAGTAATGCAACTAAGATCCCATGAGTTTGGGGGCAGCCATTGATGACACATAGTGAGTCCTGTTTATGTTACTCTTTTTCTTTCTTCTTTACTGAGCTCCCATTTCTACCCTAGAGCACTATTATATGTTTGACCTCGTGTATTCAAATGCTGCACTCAGCTGCTCCCAGGCTTATGAGGATGGCTAAGGTTGTAATATCGGCTTGTTTCTCAGACTCTCCAAAGCCAGAGCAGCAGCTTCATGAAACCGTTCAAAAACAGGTTCCCAGTTCATCTGCTGTTATTGGGATTGTAAACTGGTTCAACCTCTATGGAAAACAGCTACATGGTCAGAAAGAAGGAAAGAATAAACATCGGGCACACCAATAAGGGGGGAGGCAGGAGGAGGGCTAGGGTTCAGAAATTACCGATGGGGTACTTTGGAAGATGGGCCACCTGAGACCCAATCCCCACCACTATCCAATATGACTATGGAATGAATAAACAGGTGTACCCCCTGAATCTAAAATAAAAATAGGTACCCTTAGTGTGGCAAATACTACCTGGGGCAGACCCACAGTGGTTCCTCTACAGCACCTTCACTCTGTGAGTGTCTCCAGAGGGAAAGGGAAGCTTGAAGGTTTGAGCCACACGTGAGAATTTTTAAAAGACCAGCCTCTTTACTCAACCACCCTGCTGCTCAGACTATGATGAGATCCACTCTCGAGGATTCTCATACGCTGGATCTAAGCTCTTAGCATCAGACGACTCGCGGGTACAGCGAACACAGGCACGCCACTGCTCATGTGCACGGTGCTTGGCAGGACGCCATAAGGTCGATGTGTAGCTTCTCTGTCTCTTGGCCAAGATCAACGGTAGAACTAGTCTCTCTCCAACACCGTAATAATTCCTCTATGGGGAACATATCCTGACCGGGGAAGGGGACAGGCGCAATGATTTCGTTTCTTTTTTCCCATATTCAGCTTTCATGGGCCGTATGACAAATGAGCAAAGGATCAAGGCATGCTGAGAACTAATGAACCAGAGGGAGAAATTCATTTAATGACTTAAGTGTGTTTTATCTAATGTGAAATATAGGTCAATTCACTATAAATTTATTCCTAGGGGCTATTTGTCCTTAGCCTGATTACGTGGCATGTATTATAAATTTCAGTCCTTTGCAAAATAGAACAGACCTTGCCTGTCTCTCTTTTCATTTCTCCTTCTCCAATACCCCAACTCCTATGTGTACACAGGGTAGCAGAAATCTAGTAATATCCCTCAGTTCTCCTCTTAATAGAAAATATTGCATTTCAAATTACTTAAGAATGGATTTGGACTCTTGGTTATATTTTTGGAAACACTTGGAAAAATCTAAAAGCTGGACACCTACCCAGAAATTTCGACATATTGCTGAGTAGAGACCAAAAGAAAGACTGGAAAAGAAGAGAATTTTATCACTCTATGGGTCCAACCGGGTATGTGTCACCACAGAGACAGATTTATCAACACAGAAACCAGGGAATAAGCTTTATGAGGCTTGGCTAGCAACTGTTTCTCAACTCTAATTTAAGAAGGCCAAGATAGCAATCTTAAGAAACTTATCAGCATCGTCATCACCATTATTCTGTGAAATGGAAATGAGTAACTGAACAGGTCAGCATGTACTAGTGTCCTGTTAGCAACACTGGCTTCTTTACCTCTTAGAATAAAAAAGTATGTTCAGTCTTTGGTCCTAAAAGACAGAGGCAATAGAGCAATTGGAAGGAAGATTTGAACAAAGACTTACAATATCTATGTGTTCAAAATAGATGCCCACAAGATCCACATTTTGGGAGGAAAAAAATTTGTGAGGACTTAGTTCACATTCATATAATGTGTGGTTTAGTGCAGCAGTGTAAAAATATTGTCATAAAAAAATCATCTTTCTGACTTGAAGAAGAGAAAACTGGAACTGTACATTTATTTTCCTTTTCCATGTTTAGCACTGATTTTAGAAGGAACATATAGAAAAATACCAAGGAACATGAGCTTGACATTGAGCACCCAGCATGTAAAGCCAAAAATGTCATACTTCTCCCAACACCAATTTCGTCTCTAAGACAAAGGATAAGGTGACCTTTTTCTGATTCTGTCAATGCCAATGAATTTTACTGTAATAAAGCAATATAACTTTTTTGGTTTTTGTTCTTCTAGTTAAGAAATTAGACATCAACTTGGGTTGGATGCCCTCTCCATATCTCCTCTATGGAGCATGATTTAGTTTCTTTTTCTGTAGAAAACAATGGAGAACACTAGAAAAACTCCAAAGTACCTCCTCAAGTCCATAAAAAGACTTAAATCACACTGTTCCTGGATGATGGGGTTTTGAAATATAAGCAAAAATAATGCCCTATCCAAAGGGGTACCCAATACAGAATTATTTATTGATTTATTTTGGGGGGAGAAGATGGGCCCCTTGTAGTCCAGGATTTCCCTGCTAGGTAGGTGTTCTAGGAACCCATCAGCATCTGTGTACCAGCTAGCATTGTTGTGAGAGGCAGTGTTTGATGTCAGCAAATTTTTTTTTGGAGATTCTTTCAAGGTGTTTGCCCATTTTATGATGGATGATTTACAAGGGCACCTCCCCACACTGCACTGAGTGTTTAGCAGCATGCTCCACCCTCCCTATTTACCTGATCTCCCCCCAAGTCACCTTTTTTTGTTTCTCTGGATGAAAACAACCTCAAAGGAAAGTGTTTTACTGATGTGAAAGAGGTAAAACAAAAAATGACAAAAGCACTAAAAAGTATCAAAATTGACAAGTTCAAAACTGTTTTGAGCAGTGGAAAAAGCATAGTGTCTTGCATCAACCAGAGGATACTTTGAAGGTGACTGAAGTTTAAACATGTAGGAATAAATGCACAGTTCTTTATAAATAAATTTGGGGTTTTTTGGGCCCCCTCCCATATTTGTCTGAAATGTTACCATTTATAATATGCTTTCATTCATATTATTTCATCTGATCCTCATGTCACCCTGTGATTCTCAGCAGAACTATATCTTGCATAAGAGTTCGCTTCTATAGTCACCAAGGAAGGTAAAATTACACATACCTAACATCTTCTGACCACAATTTTGTGTCTATGTATGTAAGTATGTTTGCCTTTAGAGGCCAGGATATACCAAACACCTCTACAACTTAAAACCCAAGGCAAGACATGGAGCCCTGAGACTGACTGAGGAACTTACATGTCTCCCACCTCACCCTCACTTGGGACAGAGATTCATGGAGAGGAAGGGCAAGTGGCATTGCCCAGCCTGTTTAAATTCTTCTTCTTTCCCTTTCTTTTGTTGAGGGTTTAGTTGCATCGGTCAGAGTCCAACCAAGATAACAGAAACCATACTAGATATTCCAACAGAGGGACTTTAATAAAGGGAATAGAGTGCACAGGTGTTAGGAAGGTCCAGGAAAGGGAGTTAAGAGGCCAAATATATGTATATTATATATATATATATTATATATACATATATATATATATTTTTTTTGAGTTAGAGTCTCTCTCCATCATCCAGGCTGGAGTGCAGTGACATGCTCACAGCCATCCCAGCATCAACCTGCTGGGTTCCAGCGATCCTTCTGCCTCAGCCTTACAAGTAGCCAGAACTATGGGAGCGTGCTACCATGCCCAGCTAAGCTTTTATTTATTGTAAAGATGAAGTCTCACCAAGTTGCCCAGGTTCCCGTAGGCTCAGGCAATCCATTTGCCTTGGCCTCCAAAGTTCTGGGATTATAGGCTGAGCCACCAAGCCCGGTCTTTTTTTTTTTTTTTCTTTTTTTGAGTCAGAGTCTCACTCTGTCGCCCAGGCTAGAGTTCAGTGGCACAGTCATGGCCACCCCACCATTAACCCGCTGGAATCAGGCTGATCCTTCTGCCTCAGCCTTCTAAGTGGCTGGAACTACAACTAATTTTTTGATATAGTGTAGAGATGATGTCTCACCAAGTTGCCCAGGCTGGTCTCGAAACCCTAGGCTCAGGCAATCCTCTCACCTCGGCTTCCCAAAGTACTGGGATGACAGGCTTGAGCCACCACACCTGGCCAAATATATATATTTTAAGAGACATTATACCAGGCATGGTGGCTCACACCTGTCATCCCAGTACTTTGGGAGGTGGAGGCAAGAGGATTGCCTGAACCCAGGGGTTCAAGACTAGCCTGGACAACTTGGTGAGAACTTGTCTCTACAATAAATCAAAAATTTAAACAGGTGTGGTAGCACATGCCTGTAGTTCCAACTACTTGGAAAATTAAGGAGGAAGGATCTCCTGAGACCAGCAGGTTGAGGCAGTCGTGGTCATGAGCATGCCACTGCACTCCAGCCTAGGTGACAGAGTGAGACTCCAACTCGAAAAAAAACAAAAACAGAGAGACGTTATCTATGCTTTACTTTTCTAGTTTAATTAAGTTATGGTAGCAACGTGCAGTATGACATTCACTCAACCGTGCTTTTGCCATTTTCTTTGTCCTGCCTGTTGCATGATGACACAAGCATTCATTTGATTAACACCATCTTTTCAGCGAGCATCATACTTAAAATATGGATACAATTTTTGGAACCCCCTGTGTACACACACACACACACACACACACATATATGCATATACTTTTTTTTTTGAGTCAGGGTCTCACTCTGTCACCCAGGATGGAGTGTAGTGGCACAATGATGGCTCACTACAGCCTCCACCTCCTGGGCTCGACCCTTCCATCTCAGCCTCCTGAGTATCTGGGACTACAGGTGTGCACCACCATACTATGCTGCCCATGCTGGTCTCAAAGCCCTTGGCTCAAGCAATCTTCCTGCCTCGGTCTCCCAAAGTACTGGAGTTACAAGCATGAGCCACCGCACCTGGCAGAGAAGACAAGGAGCCCAGCAGTTCTCGATTTCCGAAGGCCTCTGCCACCCCTTGGTTGGAGGAAAATGGGAAGGGAAGGTGGAACTAGAACCAGGGCTGGGAGCACTGAAGTCAAGCTGGACAAGGTGAGCCCGTTGAGCGGGAACTGGAGCCACAAGGGAAAGGCAGCCGCCACTAGAGAAGCCACTGAGAAGAGACGGGCAGGGAGAAATATCCTGGCTTGCCCCCTGCTTCCGGCCTCCCAGTCTCCCACGGTCACCTCCCAGCAGCAGATGACAGCAGAAGTCGGCAGCAAGTGGGTCTTCTGGCCACGACAGGGTGTGCCCCTTTGTCCAACACTGAGCAGCTGGGGGCAAATAGGAGCAAGACCAGCATAGTAACTACTTTCTCTCTGTACCAATTGTGTCCTTGAATTCCTGTCTGTTAAGTGTGCACATGACATGGTAGCACCGTGTGTATCCTGACTTCTAATTTACACATGTGACTACAAAGACTGGGGTTCGATAGTTTGCCCAGGATGACACAGGTAAGAAGTACTGCAGCAAAGTCCCCTGATTCTGATGTCTGGTGCTCTTGCCACTACCCTGCGTTTCTTCCACATTTTGGAAGAAGACAAGGATCTCTGAAGTGCTAAAAATGCTTTTATAGACTCTTAGAACTGACCAAATCCAAGGGATTCTAAATGGAACACTCTACAGCAGCGGTCTCAAACTTTTTGGCATCAGGGACTGGTTTTGTGGAAGACAATTTTTCCACAGATGGGGGTTGCAAGGGGAGGATCATCAGACATCAGATTGTCATAAGGAGCGAGCAACCTGGATCCCTCACATGCACAGTTCGAAATAGGGTTCATGCTCCTATGAGAGTCTAATGCCGCCACTGGTCTGACAGCAGACAGAGTTCCACTCACCTGCTGATCACCTCCTGCCATGCAGCACAGTTCCTAATAGGCCATGGACCAGTACTTGGGGGCTGGGGACCCCTGCTCTAGGGTTCTGAAGTCCTCAGACTACTCCAGGAACAGAGGGAACAGGACCCCCAAATCTACCTCCCACTTCAAAACTTGTGACAGTCTAATCCGTTATGGGCTAGGATTCTAAGTAAAATTTTAATGTTAAGAAAAACATTTTTTCCAAAAGAAAATCATTCTAGTCTTTCTCTCTTAAATGAAGTAACTAAGACTCAGAAGGGATCCAGTTAACCACAGGCTGAAGCCCAGACTTATACCCAGGGATTCTGGCTTGTCATTCAATACTCTTGCCGGGGGCAGTGGCTCACGCCTGTGATCCCAGCACTTTGGGAGGCCAAGGCGAGAGGATTTCCTGAGCCCAGGGGTTCGAGACCAGCCTGGGCAACTCTGTGATACCTTGTCTCTACAATAAATCAAAAGAATTAGCTGGGCATGGTGGCTCATACCTGTAATTCCAGCTATTTGGAAAGTTGAGGTGGAAGGATCGCCTGAGCCCAGTAGGTTGAGGCTGCAGTGGCCGTAAGGATGCCACTGCACTCCAGCCTGGGCGACAGAGAGAGACTTCCACTCAAAAGAAAAAAAAAGACTCTTACCAGAAAACCATGCTGCATGTGTCCTAAGAGGTAACTCAGTGAGGCAAGAAACAGGGAGAAGTGACAGGGAAAGGCCGGAGAAAGACAGAGACCAAGCAGAAAGGTGACAAAAGAAAAAAATAGAAGGAAACCCCCATTTTCTTGAAGGTGCTGCTAAGGCTTTAATGTCCTTGTGCTTTTGCAGTTGGGGCAAAAACAAGGATAACTGTTTGAAATAGGGCCCATTCATGGGAGAGCTAAGTGAAACCAAGGATAGTCACCCTAAAGCAGAAACAACCCACATGTCCATCAGCCAGTGAATAGACAGCACACGTGGAATGCCCATACATTGAGATACTATCCAGCAATGGAAGGACACATGAATGCACCTCAAAAGCAGGATGCTTAAGTGGAAGTAGCCAGACAAAAAAGACCACGTATCGTTTTATTCCACTTATATGATGTCAAAATAGGCAAATCTATCAAGACAGAAAATAGATTCAGGGTTGCCAGGGACTGGGAGTAAGAACAGAGAGCGACTGCAAATGAACATAAGGCTTCTCTGAGGGGTGATGGAAAATGTTGTAAAACTCTGTTGTGTGGATGGGTGCACAACTCTGTCAATTTACTAAAAATTGTTCAATTGTACACTTAAGACAAGGTGATTTTACAGTGTATAAATTATAACTCAAAACTAAATTTTTCTTTTAAAAAATTAATAAATCGGCTGGTTTGGGTGGCTCAGCCTGTAATCCCAGCACTTTGGGAGGCCGAGGCGAGTGGATTGCCTGAGCCAAGCCTGCAGGTTCAAGACCAGCCCGGGTAACTTGGCAAGACTCATCTCTACAATAAAATAAAAAATAGCTGGGCGTGGTAGTACACGCCTGTAGTTCCGGCTACTCGGAAGGCTGAGGTGGAAGGATCGCTGAACCCAGAAGGTTGACACTGGGGTGGCCGTGAGCGTGCATACTACTGCACCCCAGCCTGGGTAAAGGAGTGAGACTACAACTCAAAAAAAAATTAAGAAATCAAGGGCTGGTTCTAGCCTATTGTATTAAGGACACAAAAACTTGTCCAAAAAAACACAACAAACAAAACTCATGTGAGAATAGTCTTGCCATGACTGCTTAGGTGGGTGAGGCACAACCATACTGACATTCCTACATTGGATCACATGGAACACTCTGCCTTTTAGCCCAGTAATGGACAGGTCATGTGGTACAATCATGCCCTTAGATTGCCCAGCACCTCCATGCCTGGTCTTTACAGTTTATAAAAGCCATATAGAGGCAGATTGGAATGAAGATAGTATGAAAAATTCTTCTCAATCATAGCCCTTGGCACACCTCTTTAGAGCTACCTGCCTTCCTGTCTGTCTTTCTAGACTGTAAACTCCATGAAGGTAACTCCATGAGTCTTACCATCTGGTTCACCATTTTCTCTCCACCACAGAGCACAGGCCTGACTCATAGCCTATTCTAAATAACTATTCATTCACAGGTTTTTTAACTGAAAATTCTAAAAAAAGAAATAGAGACATTGGTTCAATAACAATGGATTAATCAAACAACCATATCAGGCAAACATGTCAGACACATGCCTGTATGTCATTTTACTTAATCTTCACAACATCCCTGTCAGGTAGATGTTATAATTTCATTTTTCAGTTAAGGAACTGCAGCTCAGAAAGGTAAAGTGATTAGCTCAGGGTGGTGGAGAAGGAATTCAAACCGAGGTTTCCTGGTACCAAGTCCCAAGGCAGTTTCATTACACCCAAGTTTCACATGAGCAAAGCTGGGCTTCTGTTTTTCCATCACACAGATTCACCTCAGCTTATGATGTGGGTACTGTCTTCATAAATCCATCGTCAGTTGAAAATACCATAAGCTGAAGATGCATTTAATATTCCTAATCTACTGAAATTAATGCTTAGCCTAGCCTACCTTAAACGTGCTCAGAACCCTTACATGAGCCTCCAGTGGGGCTAAATAGACTAGCACAGAGCCTATTTTATAGGAACTTATTGAACACTGCACTGAAAGTGAAAAACAGAAGGGTAGTATGTGTTCTTGAAGTACGGTTTCTCTTCAATGTGTATTGCCTTGGCACCATTCTTAAAAAAAATCTTCAGGGCTGAGCGTGGTGGCTCAGCCTGTAATCCCAGCACTTTGGGAGGCGAGGTGAGAGGATTGCCTGAGTCCATGGGTTCAAGACAAGCCTGGGCAACTTGGTGAGACCTCATCTCTACAATAAATCAAAAAATAAACCAGGTGTGGTAGTGCGTGCCTGTAGTTCCAGCTACTTAGAAGGCTGAGGTGGAAGGATCACCTGAGACCAGCAGATCAAGGCTGCAGTGGCTGTGAGAGTCACTGCACTTAGCCTGGGTGACAGAGTGTGTGACTCCAACTCAAAAAAAAAAAATCTTTAGTCCCAGCATTGCAAGTCGGACACTGTGTATGTTGCTTAGATTTCTCTGACAATTCTTTTCAAACACACACATTCTTTTAAAAAACAAATAATTTTGCCAAGTATGCTTGTGTACTGGTCTCTCCCATCTTACCTCGGTTTCCCTTCTCTCTACTCTGGTAGTGAGATATGCCACTAGAATCCAGTGGTTCATTTTCTGACCAAATCTGTCTTGTTATTAGTCACATATTCAGATTACATTCTGTGTTCATAACCTATTGCTATAGAACAAGTTATCTCAAATTTAATAGCCTAACAATAAATATTTATAGTCCAGGAGCAGCCTTGCTGGGTGGTTTGACTCAAGTTCCCTCCTGAGGCTCCAGGCAAGATGTCAGTCAGAGCTGCAGTCTTCTGAGGATTGGACTGTGGCAGCTTTGCTCCCAAGGTGGTTCATGTACATGTCTTGCAGTTACTGCTGGCTGTGGGCAGGAGGCCTCAGTTCCTTCCTGCGTGCCCCCTCCCCACTTTTTTTGGAGTCAGAGTCTCATTCTGTGACCCAGGCTGAAGTGCAGTGACACCCTCATGGCCACCACAACCTCGACCTGCTGGGCTCAGGCAATCCTTCTGCCTCAGCCTTCCAAGTAACCCGAACTACATGTGTGCGCACCCATGCCCTGCTAACTTTTTGATTTATTGTAGAGAGGTCTCATCAAGTTGCCCAGGCCAGTCTCGAACCCCAGAGCTCAGGCAAACCTCTTGCCTATGCCTCCCAAAGTGCTGGAATGATAGGCACAAACCACCATGCCTATCTTATTATTTGATTTATTGTAGAGACGAGGTCTCGCCATGTTGCCAGGCTGGTCTTGAACCTGTGGGCTTGGGCAATCCTCCCACCTCCACCTCCCAAAGTGCTGGGATGACAGGTGTGAGCCACCACGCCCACCTATGTGGGCCCCCTTTTTTGGGATTGCTTGGGTGTCCTCACAACATGGCATCCCCAGAGGGATACAGACAGCAAGTCAGACCCCACAGTGCCCCTGACAACCTGCCTTCTGAAGTCATCCTCCATCATGCAATTCTCTATTTCATGTGGGAGAGTTGTGAATAACAGAAACAAAGGAATCTGGAGGGAAAAGAAAGCCACTCACTAAGGGGACAACCCCAAGGAACAATGTCCAAAGCAGTTACAATCCCCCCATAGAAGCATGCATGTCTTCACCCAGGTCTGTGGTCAATGTCTGGTTTATTGCATACTTGTATTAAGAGTTGGTCAGTAAAGTATCCATTGTAGTTTATTTTCTTTCTACAGAAGAATTTAATAAAATTGCAGGTATATCAGGCAAACCTCAGGCTTTTAACTGCAGTCATTTCTGGTTCAGTCTATTTCTAGAAGAGATTTCTGACATCTCAAAACTATCCTTTAAGCAATAACTATTCACCTGAAACCTTTATGGTGCACTCCAACTTTGGACTCTATTTATCAACGCATTTTTAAAAAATCACTAAGCATGGCCGCACGCAGTGGCTCAAGCCTGTAATCCCAGCACTTTGGGAGGTGGAGGTGAGAGGATTGCCTGAGCCCAGGGATTTTGAGATCAGCCTGAGCAACATGGCAATACCTCGTCTCTACAATAAATAAAAAATTAGCCGGGTGTGGTGGCACATGCCTGTGGTTCCAGCTACTTGGAGAGACTGAGACAGGAGGATCACCTGAGCCCAGCAGGTCGAGGCTGTGGTGGCTGTGAGCATGCCACTGCACTCCAGCCTGGGCAACAGAGTGAGACACCGAATACAAAAAAAAAAAAAAAAAAAGAATGTAAACATGTCCTTTAACTTTAGGTGTCATTGCTATCTTTTCTATTTCCCACTTTCTTTCTGAACAGTATCTAAGCAGGCTGATGTGGGCTGGGGTCAACACCCCTCTAGAACTTAGAGCTGCTCAGATCACTGGACAAGCACTGAGTACGAATGAAGGGCAGAATTTTTCTTTTTTTGATATAGACATAGATAGAGCTAGATCTATAGATCTTATATATTCTTTTGTATACAAATAAAAGAAAGGCATACTTTTAAAATATTTATTTATTTTAAAGATGTGGGATACAATTCAGGATTAGGTATAAAGTGGTCATCATACAGATAAAGTTTGGGCTCCCTTTGGCTTCCACTTTGCCTAGTTTGAGATCAGGTACCCTTACTGATGAAGTGTGTCTGCCCTCTTCCTCCCCCGGCAGTTTCCAGCTACTACTGCCAATCCCTTTCTTATAGTATGATGGTAAATGATCAGGGTCTGCTTATGAGTGACAACATGTGATACTCAGTTCTTTGTTTCTGTGATAGATCACTGAGCATGATAGACTCTAAATCCATCCAAGTTGCTGTGAAGTCCATATGTTTGTCCTCCTTTATGACTGCATAATATTCCATTGTATAGATGTAGCACATTTTTTTCATCCAGTCTAGTTTCGATGGGCAGCACAGTTGGTTCCATGTTTTTGCTATTGTAAATAGTGCTGCAATAAACATGCATGTACAGGTGTCTTTTTTGTAGAGTGATTTAAGTTCCTCTGGGTAGATTCCCAGAAGGGGGATTGCTGGATCATATGGAAGGTCAATTTCTAGTTCTTTTAGAAATCGCCACACTGTTTTCCATAGAGTTTGAACTAGTTTCCATTTCCATCAGCAGTGTAGAACAGTTCCTTTTTCTCCACTTCCTTGCCAGCATCTGTTATTTGCTTGATTAATGATGGCCAGTCTTACTGGGGTTGGGTGATATCTCAATGCAGTTTTGATTTGCATTTCTCTGTTGATTAGTGAGACTGAGCACTTTTTCATGTGTCTGTTGGCTGCCTGTATCTCTTCTTTTGAGAAGTGTCTATTCATGCCTTTAGCCCTCTTTTTAATGGGTCTATTTGTTTTTTTCCTTTTCAGCACCTTTGAGTTCCTTGTAGATCCTGGATGTTAGGCCTTTGTCAGATATGCAATTGGCAAATATTTTTTCCCATTTTGTGGGCTGTCTCCCTGCTCTCTTGATGGTTTCTTTTGCTTTGCAGAAGCTCTTCACTTATATGAGGTCCCACGTGTATATCTTATCTCTTATGGCATGGACATCTGGGATTTCATTCAGTAATTGTTTTCCTACTCCAATTTCCATAAGGGTGTCTCCTGCATCTTCTAAGGTTCTTATAGTTTGAGGTTTTATGTTTAGGTCTGTGATCCATTTGAGGTTGATTTTGTGTATGGTGATAAGTAGGGGTCCTGTTTCAGTCTTCTGCATGTGGTCAGCCAGTTTTCTCAGTGCCATTTACTGGATAGGTTCTCCTTTCCCCAGTAGTTGTTGTTGAAGACTTTGCTGAAGATGAGTTGGTTGAGAAATTGAAGTTTTGCTCTGGAATCTCTATCCTGTTTCATTGGTCCATATGCCGGTTCTTGTACCAATACCAGACTGATTTGATTATTATAGTCTTATAGTCTGGAAGTGTGATACCTCCCTCTGTTTCTTTTGCTGAGGATTTTTTTGGCTATTTGTGGTCATTTATGTTTCCATATGAATTTCTGTATTTTTGTTTCCAGGTCTGAGAAGAATGCTGATAATTTCATGGGTATTGTGTTGAATCAGTAGATTGCCTTTCGCAAGAGAAAGACATTCTAATTTCAAATTCTACAGTCGAATAAAGTCAGCTTTGGTACATAATGTTTTCATAAGGAACTTAGTGTCTTTAAGAAAAAAAGTCCAAATGGTAACTAACAGTGGTGAAAAATGAGAACTTGTTGTAGGACCTTCCTGGAAGAAATTAGATACACACACTAACACACACACAGAGCATTAAAAGTCAATTTCTGGCCGGGCTCGGTGATTCGGCCTTTAATCTCAGCACTTTGGGAGGCCAAGGCAAGTGGATTGCCCAAGCCCGCGGGTTTGAAACCAGCCTGGGCAACTTGGTGAGACCTTGTCTCTACAATAAAATTAAAAAATTAGCAGGGTACAGTAGCATACGCTTGTAGTTCCGGCTGCCTGGAAGGCTGAGGTGGAAGGATCGCTGGAGCCCAGCAAGTTGACACTGGGGTGGCCGTGAGCATGCCACTGCATTCCAGTCTGGGCAACGGAGAGAGACTTAAACTCAAAAAAAAAAAAAAAAAAAAGCCAGCCTCCAGAAAGAAAAGTTAACTGTGGAGCTTATTTCAAGGACCAGTCCTGGGAATTTGATATGTTGGGAAAATGGAAAGAGGGATTATAAATTAGAAGATAAAATATGTGAGAAGGCACAGTGGCCCAGGAAGCTGAGGCTGCAGTGAACCTGGACAACAGAGTGAGACCCTGAAACACACAAACACACACACACACAAATATTTGACACAGGTCTCAAATTTTAGTGCACATGATCACTTAGGGGAGGGGTTGCCCAAAATTTAGATCCCTAAGGTCCCAGTCCCACACATTCTGATTTAGTATGTCTAGGGTTAAGCACAAGAATCTATGGTGGTTGTTTGTTTCAGAGACAGGGTCTCATTCTATCACCCAGGCTGGAGTGCAGTGGCATGATCATAACTCACTGCTGCCTTGAACTTTTGGGTTTAAGCGGACCTCCCACCTCACCCTCCCAAGTAGTTGGGGCTACAGGTTTGAGCCACCATGCCCAGCTAATTTTTATTTTTCATTTTTTGTAGAGACAGGGTCTCACTGTGTTGCTCAGGCTGGTCTCAAACTCCTGACCTCAAGTGATCCTCTCTGCCTCAGCTTCCCAAAGTGTTGGGATTACAGGCCTGAGCCACTGAACCCAGATAAGAATCTGTGTTTCTAATGAGCATAATGACTGTTTTTACTTTCAAAGGTTACAGAGTACACTGTTGGAAAAATTGAGGTAATTTGCATAAGATGCTGTAATCAAATATTATATTGGTTAAGATTATGAACAGTCACAAGGAAGTTCAGAAATACTAGGCAGAGGTTAGACAGCAAAGAAGTCACTGAACTACAACTCTGACAAGTGCCGACTACACATTTTCACTAGATATTTCCATTGCTCTGTCAACTGTCTGTCTCCGAAAATGTAACTGCGTTTGTCTGTTTTTCAACAGTTCAAAGTCTAATCATTGTACAGTGGCAATCAGAAAAGGTCTTTGAAAATAATTGTTTTATTAAAGGATGAGAATAAGAAGTGTTTCCTTAGGTTTTGATGGAGTAATTTGCTCTTACATCGACATAGCATTTGACTTACTAATTCTAAAACAAAAATGAGAAATTTTAAAATTCACTTTCAGGCCAGACTCGGTGGCTTAGCCTATAATTCCAGCACTTTGGGAGACTGAGGCGAGTGGATTGCCTAAGCCTGGGGGTTTGAAACCAGCCTGGGCAACTTGGTGAGACCTCGTCTCTACAATAAGTCAAAAATTAGCCAGGTGTGCTAGTGTACAGCTGTAGTTCCAGCTACTTAGAAGGCTGAGGTGGAAGGATTGCCAGAGCCCAGCAGGTCGATGCTGGGGTGGCCATGAGTGTGCCACTGCACTCTAGCCTGGGCAATGGAGTGAGACCCCAACTAAAATAAATAAAAATAAAAATCCACTTTCAGAGGAAAACTAACTTGGTAAGTAAACATTTTTATTAGGAAGAGTATGTGGGATAAAGCTATAAATATCTCGATTATTTGTGTGTGGCAGGTAGTTTTGCTACTTATTAGTAATATACACCTTGGAGAAGAAAACCCTAAGGACATACTGGTTCAGCACAACTTAACTGCTCTTAGCATGGACAATCAAGTCTCTCCAGACATTTCCATAGCTGACAGGTGACAATTGGATTTGTGAAGCAGTGACCCAATTCAGTCATTCAGAGAGTTTAAAAGCACAGACATATCACAACACAGTCAAAAATAGTAAAATGACAGTATGTGAAATGCCATCAAGAGAATAGAAAGAACTCTAGGACTGGAGGGGTTCTTAGGGGACTCCAAATCCAGCACCTTAATTTTATAGATGGCAAATGGAGTCATGAACAGTTGGAAGTTTGTCTTTGACCACATGCTGTCGTGGCTGGAACTCAGACCTCTCAGCAACTAGCCCAGTGGCCTAAGGATTGCTGGGCTCATTAGGATAAGGTCAGCGCCAACCTGCCCCAAGAATAGCAGCCTCTGGGCATCATTACTGCCTCTGGGCATCATTACTGCCTCTGAGGTTGCATGCACCTGCCTTGAGTAATTAATTTTTTAGAATTATGTCTCTCATTTTGTACTGAACTTATAGGAAATCCTCTGCTTTTTTTTTGAGTTGGAGTCTCACTCTGTCACCCAGACTGGAGTGCAGTGGCCGCTCCCAGCCACCGCAGCCTCGACCTGCTGGGCTCCGGCGATCCTTCCGCCTCAGCCTTCCAAGTAGCCGGAATTACAGGCATATGCTACCATGCCCAGCTGATTTTTAAAAAATTTTTATTGTAGAGATAAGCTCTCGCTGCCCAGGCGGGTCTTGAACCCGCGGGCTCAGGCAATCCACTCAGCCTCCCAAAGGCGCGGGATTACAGGCTGAGCCACCAAGCCCGGCTCCAAACCTCTGCTCTTAAAACAGTTTTTTTTGGCAGGACACAGTGGCTCATGCCTGAAATCCCAGCATCTTGGGAGGTGGAGGCAAGCAGATTGCCTGGGCCCAAGTAAAAAACCACCCTGGGCAACATAGTGAGACTTTATCTCTACAAAAAGTAAAAAAAATTAACCAGGTGTGGTGGCATACACCTGTAGTCCCAGCTACTTGGGAGGCTGAGATGGAAGGCTCACCTGAGCTCAGGAGGTCGAGGCTTCAGTGAACTGTGATCATGCCCCTGCACTCCAGCCTGGGCAACAGAGTGAGACCCCCAACTCAAGAAATAAAAAATAAAATAAAATAGATTGTACTTAAGCTGTTTTAATGTATTAGAAATTGCCAAATTATAATTATATATGTGTGTGTATATATGTGTGTGTGTGTATATATATATATGTATATATAGGGTACAAAGTGACGTTATAATACATGTATACAATACAGAATGATGAAATCAATCTTCTTAATTGATTAATTGCCTCAAATACTTACCATTTGTTTCTGGTGAGAACATTTGTACTTTACTCTCATAACAATCTTAAAATATAAAGCACACAATTATTTTCTGCTGTTACCATGTTGTTCAATGCATCTCAAAAAGACTCTCGAAAGAAATTCTCTTTTTTGAGTAACATTCTATGATTGCAACTCTAAAAGGAAAACATTGTATATTGTAATAGTAAAGTGTTTCTTTGTAATCTGCTTTTATTGTGTCCTAAATATTCCCAGTACAGCAGATTTAATGGCCCCCCTGTCTCCCAGGATGGCGTCTTGTCTTTGTGGAACCTCTTTACAGTCCCAGCCTTTAATATCATGCCTAGTATACAGCAGAAGCTCAATAATTATGTGTTGAATGAAAGAATTAATAGAATATATCACAGTTCAACTTACCCCTTATTGTGGCCCATTGAGATTGGCTCCAGTTTTTTCACAGTTACAAATGCCACTGCACAGAACATTCTTTGATGAACCTTTGTCTACTCGTTTTTTTTCTATATGACATATATTTTTGGTTAAGATTGGATATTATTTGTTGAATAGTAGACAATGAGTACATGTCTACTCATTTTTATTTGCCCTATGATATATTCCTAGAGGTGAAATTACTCAACTAAAGACTTTGGATACCTATTGTCAAATTGCCCTTCAGAAAAATGGTTCCATTCTCTGTCCTCCTGCCAAATTTCTCTCTCTCTCCCTTTTCTTTTTCAACAGTGAAGATATTTTGCTCTTGAGAACTAAAGTTAGTGCTGGCACAACATTATAAAAGTATTCCACCCATTTTGACTGAATAAAAATAGCTTTTGAACTCTTGACGTCTGTATTCTATTAAATCATACCAGTCATTTACCTAGAGGTGAAAGGTTACTGATGCCACTGCTGAATTGCTTATATGCCTTGGACTTGTTCTGCCTGATAATTTTAATAAGGGAAAACATATGATTTTTGTTTGAGAGAGAACCAAGATTGGGTATCACAGAATCACTGTCAGACAGTGACTAGTAGATGAGGTGCCATGATAGGAAAAGCAGTGGCCATGGAGGCCATGTGGAAGCAGTGGACCACACGCACACACACAGAACAACATGGGAGAATCGTAAAGCATAGCGCAAGAGGAGAGGAGGAGAAATACACATTTTTCTTTTTTCCAGAGACAGGGTCTCATTCTGTCACCCAGTGCAGTGGTGCAATCATAGCTCACTGTAACTTTGAACTCCAGGGCTCAATCGACTCTCCCACCTCAGCCTCCCGAGTAGCTGGGACAACAGGCAGTGACGTCACACCAAGTTTATTATTATTATTACTATTACTATTATTGTTATTATTATTGTTGGAAACAGGGTCTTGAACTCCTGGCCTCAAGCGATCCTCCTGCCTTGGCCTCCTAAAGTGCTGGGAGTACAGATGTGAACCACTGTGCCCAGCACACTTTTCAAATACTTAAAAATTCAAGCAATTACATTACATTAAACACATCAGAATGGCTGCCTAAATGGGAGGAAGAAAGTGGTCCTCAGGACAAAATGTGCGAGGGACAGCGTCCAGCCTGGTGATGTGCAGCAGACTAACCTAACTCCACAAGAAGAGAAGCCGAAAAGAAGAAAGGAAGAGAGCAAGGGAAGGAGGAAGGAAGAAAGGGAAGGGAATGAGGAAGAAAGGGAGGTGGGAGGGGAGGAAGAATGGGAGGCAGGAGGGGAGGGAGAGAAGGAAGGAGGGAGAAGGGAAGGAAGGCACCCTCTGAGCCCTGACTCTCACACGCCAGGCACACCACCCTAGAATCCCTGACCTCTTCCTGGTCTCCGTGGTACTGTGATAGGGAAGGACTAGGCAATTTCTAATATTTCAGCCACATCGCGCTGTGATTCAAAATAAGACTAGGATGTGAGTACTGTGGCCTAGACACTTACGCATAAATACAGGTGTGATCTCTCTTCTGTATACCCTGACAAATACCACAAACAGAAAGTATCGATTTTTAAAGTAAACCATGTGCTTTATGTAAGAAGTATTTTTCGCATAGACCTCCATAATATTATAAGCAGATGTGAGTCGTTTATTACATTTACAAAAAGCAAAGTCCCATAATGAGGGCCCTCCCCAGGACGGCCAGCTATTCTCTGGCAGAATTCCAGCAGGAAACTTTCTGGTGCCGACTGTTCTTTCCTTGGAACCACACAGCACCAGACAATGTTGGAATTATTTAAATATGCCCCAAGTCTGCAGTCCATTGTCTTATTTCAAAGGACTGTGCTTCTATAAATCATATAAAACATCTGAGATCCTGTCCCAAAAAACTGAGGGAGAAAAAAAAATCAGACCCAGATACTCCTGATTATTGAAGGAAAGCATACAGCAGAAAGAAAATGATATTGCGTAATGTTAGTAAGTACTGGTCGTTTGGCATGTTTATGTTAACACAATAATGCAGGCAGTTGGCTCTTAAGGTAAAGATGTGTTTGTGTGTTTGCGTGTGTATGTTGGTTCTGAATTAATCTAGTTAAAAATGGCACAACACTCTCATAAGAGCAACAAAAAGGACACTGTATTAGAACACATGGGGAGCCAGGGGTTGCCTAGAAGCAATTTTCCCCATTTTTATGGAAGATAACAGCAAGCTTTACTGAAACCTTGACACCCGCTCTGCTGATGGATCCCAGACCACCACTGTGTGATCATTTTCATCCTGGTTCTCATTTGAAAGAGGAAGCAACTCGAAAACCAAGGGTTTTCTCTGGCTTTAGAAGAAGAAGAAGACCAGCCAACTTTTCCATATTCTGTTGGTCTTAGGTTATGTAAAACCCGGTCTCTCTGCTCCAGCCACTGCCAGGAATTAGATATACATATGAGAAGAGATGAGGAGGCATAAACACAGTGAGCCTTACTGATGGAGAACATTTCCTCTGTTCTTGGCAAGGCTAGAGCAGACTTGGACTCTGGGAGAAACACTGTCAGTTTCAGCAATTGTGGTGACAAAGAGCAGGGCTTCTCCCACAACAGGCTTCTCTCCGCCTGCCTTGGCCCCTGTTGATGTGAGTTCATTCAGCCCACCTTGCACAGCGGGTAGGGTGAGTATGTGAGGAGAGACAGGAAGGTAACGGGGAACAGAATTATGATCACCAGAAAACAGACCCTGAGACTCTGAGATCTGCATGCAGGGGGTTGAAAAAAAAAAAGGAAATATTCTAATGTTAAGAGTGATAGGAAATGTCCAAGGTCACACAGCTACTGTGGAGCCACCAGTGGAACCTAGTTTCCCGATTCCCCTTTTTTTTTTTTGAGTTGGAGTCTCACTCTGTTGTTCTGGCTGGAGAGCAGTGGCATGCTCAGGTGATCCTCAGCCTCAGCCTTCCAAGTCGCCAGAACTACAGGCGTGCACTACCATGCCTGGCTAATTTTTTTATTTTATTGTAGAGACGAGATCTCACCAAGTTACCCAGGCTGGTCTCGAACCCCTGGACTCAGATAATCCTCTTGCCTCGACCTCCCAAAGTGCTGGGATTACAGGCTTGAGCCACTGCACCTGGACCTGATTCCCATTTCAGCTTTTATTTTCTTCTTTAATAAACTATCCCCATTGGGAATGATTACCTTTGATAGAATTTAATTGCATAATCTCAACTAGAACTAGGTAAAGAAGAAAGTAGAACCTCTCCAATAGGTTCTCGATTGCATAAGAATTAAATTCGAGCTACTATCGCTGATCTTAACAATGGGCAAAGTCAAGACATAAGACCCGAACAATCCCTCTTATAAGTCATTTCATGTTTTACCACTTGATGATCTGTCTGTGGGAACATGGGAGGCTGTCATTTCTTCTGAAGGAATGGCAACTCCAGCCATGCTCATTCTGTAGAAATGAGAAATGGAGTTTCTGAATCTGTTCCCAAAAAAACACCAAAGAATATATGAGTAAGAAACCACCAGAGTCAACACCAGACCACACTGGTGGCATCCAGTCTCTGTCAGGGTTAGCTGGTAAACCACAACTGTAGCTAAAGCAGTGCTCACCTTCTTGCAAATGACAGCAAGCCCTGCAAGGGGTCTCCTTTTCTTCTAGACCTTCCAGCCCACACCCTGCCCCTATCTGTACAAGTTACTTTTTCAAATGTGTAATAGGAGAATCTGGTGTGGCTTAGATGACATGAAATTGAGTCAAAATAAAAAATGGTGGCTCAAGCCTGTAATAATAGCACGTTGGGAGGCTGAGGTGAGAGGACTGCCTGAGTCCATGGGTTGAGAACAGCCTGGGCAACTCGGTAAGACCTCATCTCTACAATAAATCAAAAAATTAGCCAGGCATGGTAACTCACGCTTGTAGTTTCAGCTACTTGGAAGGCTAAGGTGGAAGGATCGCCTGAGTCCTGCAGGTCCACGCTGGGGTGGCCGTAAACATGCCACTGCATTCTGGCCTGGGCAACAGAGTGAGACTCCAACTAGGAAGGAAAAAAAAAAATCTGGGTCCTCTGATAAGTGATTTCCCATTCTTTTTTTTTTGAGTTGGAGTCTCACTGTTGCCCAGACTGGAGTGCAGTGGCCACTCCCGACCACCACAGCCTCAACCTGCTGGGCTCCGGCAATCCTTCCGCCTCAGCCTTCTGAGTAGCTGGAACTACAGGCGCGCGCTACCACACCCAGCTAATTTTTTTGGTTTATTGTAGAGATGAGGTCTTGCCAAGTTGCCCAGGCCGGTCTCAAACCCGCCGGCTCAGGCAATCCACTCACCTCAGCCTCCCAAAGGCACGGGATTACAGGCTGAGCGACCGAGCCCGGCTCCCATTCATTTTTTTAGTCATTCGTGCAATAGATATTTTTACCTTCTTTGTACTAAGCACTATTGTAAGAACTGAAGACTTGAAGCTGAGTAAGACATGTTCCCTCAGGAAGCAAACCATCAGGAAGCTTAACACCTGGCAGACAAAACAGATACATGAATATTAGTTAAGTTAAAGTGCTATAATTTAAAACATAGCAGGAACATCAGTCATGGGACAGCACTGAGAATGTCTGTGGTACAAAGAGTTCAGGCCACTTATTTTGTTTGGCATATCAGGCCATTTGGCTAGAACTTCCCCATTGTGTGTTTATTCATTCAAGAAATTTATTGGGGGCCTGGTGTGGTGGCTCACACTTGTAATCCCAGAACTTTGAGAGGATTACTTGAGTCCAGGAGTTCAAGACCAGCCTAGGCAACATAGAAAGACCTCATTTCTACAAAAATTTTAGCCAGGCATGGTGGCAAGCACCTTTAGTACCAGCTACTTGGGGGGTTGAGGTGAGAGGATTGCCTAAGCCCAGGAAGTCGAGGCTGCGATAAACTATGATCGTGCCACTGCACTCTAGCCTGGGCAACAGAGTGAGATTTTGATGAAGAAGGAAGAAGGAGGAAGGAAGGAGGAGGAGGAGGAGAGGCAGAAAAGAAAAAGAAAGAAATGTATTGGGAGCTTTCCATATGTCTAATACAGTGCTAGACCCTGAAAACACATCTAATTGAATGCACTGTTTGCTAGGAACTTAATACTGAAGAGTTTTAATTAATTAAAACATCTATCTACCTACCTTCCTACCGAGCTATCTATCTGTTTAGCTTTGATTTCTGAAGCATACTTACAGCAAGGGCACCCACGTATCATCCAACATCTTGCCCCATTCCAGATCACTCAGGTAGCATCAGAGCTTGGTTTCTTCCTGATCCCGGGTTGCTGCATTTCTTGCCCCAACATCTCATCTCTGTGCTCCACCTCTTAACCCTCCTGACTTGGGACACTCTCCCAGTTACTTGCTACTGGGTCATTCTACTGGTTTTCCTAGTTTTGTTTTACTTCCCTGGAATCTGAGAATAAGCAAAAAACATTGCATTCTAGATGTCTTTTCTCTCCAGCCCGCCTCCACAGCTCAGAAACAAATCTGAATGACTCTCACCCTTCCTAGGAGACCTGCTCTCCCAAGTCCCTTCAGTGTTTCTGCTTGTTTCCTGGACTTTGCAGAGAGCATGAAAGGATCACATCTGGGAACATGCACATGGACCTCTTTGATACTTTGGCATTCTCCCCTTCTTCAAGGGTTCATTATCCAGCCCAAAGGCCAATATGGGGGTGAGCTGTTGAGTGGGGATGTGGGGGTGGATTGGCGTAAGACAGCCTCACTAACTCAGCGCCAAATACGGTTGTCATTACATTGTCCCTGTGGGGACAGACGTTCCCAGGATCATCCACTGGTAGTCACTTCTCTTCTCTTCCAATCTCTCCTAGAGCCACGACTCTTACTCCTTGTTTCATGGTGGGCCATCCACCCTTGCTGCTGTATCCCTCGACGCCCTTCACTCTTCTGTCTCCATCAGTCCTGGCCTGCCCACTGCTCTTCACTTTCCATTTCCCCACCTGCTCCCTGGAAAGCCTGTGGGTCCCTCTGCAGCATGCAAATCTTCTCTTTGCATTGGCTCTGCCTCTGTTCCTCCATGATGAATCCTGCACCATCACGGAAATATTTTATTTTAGAGTTGTGGGGTACAAGTAAGGATTGGCTACATAAGTAAGTTGCATGCAGGTGAAGTTTGGGCTTCTCGCTGGTCTGCTCTCCCCCTGATAGTGGCCCAGGTACCTACTGTGTTGCCACGTATTACTGGAATATTCTGTTAGCCATTGTGGGTCAAAACCCCTCCAGAACGCCCCCCCCCACACACAAAGGGCAGAAAGAGGGGCATGGTGGAGTCACTGCAGGACACACTCAGCCCAGAATGGCAAGTAGAGCACTGGAGGGTAAGGATTAGCCTCTGCTGTATGGTGTGTGCATTGTCCAAAAAGGCTCTCCAGCCAGATGTGATATTTGCCTCATGCGTATGGAGAAATACAAGCATCTTCACTCGGTAGTGTAATGGAGAGTCTTTTCTAATTCTTAAGGTAATGCTTCAGGTCGGGCATGGTGGCGCACACCTGTAATCCCAACACTTTAGGAGGCCAAGGCATGAGGATTGCTCGAGACCAGGAGTTTAAGACAAGCCTGGGAAACATAGCGAGACCACACCTCTACAAAAAATTCATACTACTACAACAAAATTAGCTGGGAGTGGTGGTGCACACCCATAGTCCCAGGTACTCAGGAGGCTGAGGTGGGAAGATCCCTTGAGCCCAGGAGTTCAACGCTGCCATAAGCTATAATTGCACCACTGCACTCCAGCCTGGGTGACAGAACAAGACCTGTGTCTAAAATCTTACAACAAAAACATAATTTTTACAAACGGTAACTCTTCTGAGAAAACAGTATTGTAATGAATTGGCTTTGCTAGGCAATGCTCCGATGAGCCTGGGCATGAGGCTCAGGACCCTCAGGACTTGGTACAATGGAGTCTGTGAAGATTCTGGAATGCGCTCTCTGGCTCAGGAGCATTATGGTCACCTGGTGCTTCTCAAGAAAGAGACTTAGTCAACTTGGATCTCTTGGAGCAGGGCCTAGATACTTGAACGAATGGTCTAGTGAGTCCAGGTTTGAAAGCCTCTACTTAATGAGACATGCCTCTTTCTAGAGAAATGCCAGATGCTTAGAGAGCCTCTCCCTTTCTCCAGTCTTCCAGTCCCACACTGGTCCTCTGCATGGCCTTACCTGCAATCTGGGAACATTCATCTCCCTGGAGATTTTCTCCCCAGAGAGGATTATTTTCATCTTTCCAACAGTCTATAAGGGGAATGACTCTATAATTAATTTCAGATTGGATGAAAATATTTCTTCTTGCTGACGAGGATGGGCTCTCTTATGCAAATAGAAAATTTTCCAATAGATTATATTTAGAATACTATATAGGTGTAGAGCCCCCGTGACAATATGACATAGTGACACGATGACATGTTGACCAAGTGACAATATCAGCTGCTCCTAAATGCTCCTAGACTTTTTAAACCTTTAAAAACAGACAAAGCTTTTGAAACTAGGGTTTTTTTTTCACCTTTGAATGGAATTTAGAGGAATCTGGAGTAGTCTTAATGCCAATTCTTGTGATCACATATTTCCATAAGCTTTATTGTAAATAAAGATCTAAGATCTCATGAACCTTTTCAGAAAACGAAGATGCCTGCCACCAAGTGTACTGTTTCACACACACTAATGCTAGAATTAGAATATCCCTTGCTTGAAGCTCCTGATGTGTCTTTAATTCAGGCGACACTAATAAATGGATGAAACTATTTGATAAAAGGCTGATAGGAAATTTACAATAGCGGGATCTGGTTAGCACCTCCTGACGTACTAGCCAATCTCAGCTTCACTGAAAAATGGACAAGCTGGCCTTATGTGCCTCTGAGATAATGACACACAGCACCATTCTAAGAAGGAGGGTTACCTAAAAGTCAAACCTGAAGTTAATTAAGTTGATAGAGCCAACTTCAAGTTTACAGTAGGAGGTTAGAAGACTTTAAACAACATCACAGGGAAACACACATAAATCCAGAATATGACCCGGGCTTGGTGGCTCAGCCTGTAATCCCACGCCTTTGGGAGGCTGAGGTGAGTGGATTGCCTGAGCCCGCGGGTTTGAGACCCGCCTGGGCAGGCGAGACCTCATCTCTACAATAAATAAAAAAAATTAGCCGGGTGTGGTAGCGCACGCCTATAATTCTGGCTACTTGAAGGCTGAGGCAGAAGGATCGCCGGAGCCCAGCAGGTCGAGGCTGCGGTGGCTGAGAGCGGCCACTGCACTCCAGTCTGGGTGACAGAGTGAGACACCAACTCAAAAAAAATAAAAAAATTAAAAAAATCCAGAATATGGAACAGTCTCCAGGATAATCGAAGAGTTTTCTTTAAATCAGTGCCCTAGAAAAAAATAAGAATGGGCCACTCTAGATGTCGGGATAAAAAGAGACTTAAAAACACAGGAAACCAATGTTTGGCATTTTGAAGACAATTGGGGATATCTGTGAGTATAGATTGGGTATGACTATAATATAGATGATACCAAGGAATTATTACTAATTGTGTTAGGTGTGATAATACTATTGTGTTTATAGAAGAAAATGTTTATGTAATTTAGAGAGCAGTGCATGTTCAGTGAATAGAGGTGAAATGACATGGTGTCTGACATTTGCTTTAAAATGTGCACACACAAAAGACTGGGTATGGTGGCTTGTGCCTGTAATCCCAGCACTTTGAGAGGCTGAAGTGGGAGGATTACTTGAGGCCAGGAATTCAAGACTACCCTGGGCAACACAGCGAGACTCTGTCTCATAAAATAAAATAAATATATGCAAATAAAGAATAGACAAAGCAAGTTGCAATAACTGAGATTATTGTAGTTAGGTGATGAGTTACATGGGGCTTATCTTTTAATTCTCTTTACTTTTGTTACATGTTTGACAATTTTCACAAAATATATGAAAAATAAACTGGGCTCGGTGGCTCAGCCTGTAATCCCGTGCTTTGGGAGGCTGAGGTGAGTGGACTGCCTGAGCCTGCGGGTTCGAGACCCGCCTGGGTAACTTGGCGAGACCTCATCTCTACAATAAATCAAAAAATTAGCCGGGTGTGGTAGCGCTCGCCTGTAGTTCCAGCTACTTGGAAGGTTGAGGCAGAAGGATCGCCAGAGCCCAGCAGGTTGAGGCTGCGGTGGCCAGAAGCAGCCACTGCACTCCAGCCTGGGCACGAGAGTGAGACTCCAACTCAAAAAAGAAAAAAAAAAAAAAAAGAAAAAGAAAAAGAAATTGCTATTATAGTTTAATAACAAAATTATATAGTGTAATATCAATTCACTAGTGCTTTAATTTTGATCAGAGGTATAAAAAGAAGAACCCTTAGTATGATCAATTCTTTTATTTTACTGTCTTTCTGATCCATTCAGAAATCTATGTAGCCGTACCAGTGGGTAAGGCGCATGAAGACAGACGCATCAGTCAATGACTGAAGCCCAGTGTTTCGAAAGTTTATGTGTTGGGCACTTTGTACTTAGATATGACAGCAAGAAGGATTCATTAAGAAAAGAGTTACAGGAGTGGAATGAAAGAGCTCAGTGATATTAAAAGGCCACTTCATCCCACTAACATGGTAGAGTACTATTTTTCCATAGTAGCCTTGTGGTTTAGTGCAACATATGAATATATTTAAAAAGATCATAAAAACCTGTAATTTCATAGGAGACCAAAATAATGTTTTCGCAAATAATCCTTTTATTGTTAGGGCAGAGGAAAAGTTTTCTCCTTCTTACTATTTTATCTTTGAATAGAAAATAACTAAGCTAATTGGGTTGGTGCTGGAGGTTTTTGTCTTCGTCTTATTTCAGACTGAACTGGGGAAACACTTAAAGAATAATGTTACTCAGTGATGTATCACAGAAACAAAGAACAGAGTACTACATGTTCCTACTCATAAGTGGACCCTGAACAATTATCATAAACTACAAGAAAGGGATTGGCAGTAGTGGGAAACTGTCAGGGGAGGGAGGGGGGCACACCTCATCAATAAGGGTACCTGATCTCAAACCAGGTGAAGTGGGGACCAAAGAGAGGCCCAAACTTTACCTGCACAATGACCATTTGTATACCTAACTCTGAATTGTACCCTACATCTTTAAAATAAATATTAAAACAAAAAAAAGAATAATGTTAAGAGTGATGCATTAAAAATCACCTGAATGGTTACTTCCTTTTTCCTTCTCTTCTCTGCTGCCTTCCAACTTACCTCTGACATGGCTCTGCAGCATGCCAGCTTTAGTTTTTGCAGAGGTGGTTCTGGTCATGCTGGAAATTCTGAGTTTGCAATTATTTTTAGAAAGAAATGTGAAAATGCCAAAAGTCTGGCAAATCTCAATGGAATTACCTTTTGAGGCAAATTGAAGAAAACCCAAACTTCCTGAACTACTAGAGTTCTAGGAGATGGATCTGGCAGGAAGTGAAGCAAACGTATATTCAAAACAGTGAGACAAATGACAGATGAGCTGGCTCATCAGAGCTCCTGATATGTAGTCAATCTTGAAGGTTCCAGACCATCTAGATTGCTCTGGGCAACAGAAGACAGGACAAGAATCATATCTATTCCTTTGTGCCTAGGACTGGTCTCAGGAAACAAAATTCTTCTTTTGATGTTTACTAAAACCCTGAAGGTTTTAACTCTGAAGGAAGTGATAAGATGAAAGGAGACCTTTAGAGACCTTTAATCAACAGAATCAATTTGAATATCTGATGTGGCCTCTCTAATCTTAAAAGGGAGGGCAGGGATTGTATTTTATTCTTTGGATTCTGCCACAGATGGGAGGGATTGTGTCTTGCTCATAATGGGCCCTGGAATCAACTTAGTAAATGTTTGTTAAATGGATTTAAAGAAATCAGCAAATAACCATTGTGCTGGACATATTTATTTTTGTCTTTGATGTAAACCCACAGTCACCACTTACCTCCCTGAAGTAACATGAAAAAAGTGAAGTAATTTCTACTTACATTTACTGTATTTCAGTTGATCACTTTTAACTATATAATAAAAATAAATGACTTAGATATGATCTAATCATCTTATTTTGTTTAGAACAAATCCATTCCATCTTAGGTATCTAGAATGATATTTCTTCCATGACAGTAAACATATTATTTCAAAATTAAAATGGCTCTGGTCCCTATTTTTGAGTTGGAATCTCACTCTGTCGCCCAGGCTGGAGAACAGTGGCACATTCTCGGCCACTCCAGCATTGACCTGCTGGACTCCAGCGATCCGTCCACCTCAGCCTTCCAAGTAGCTGGAACTACAGGTGCACGTCACCACATCTGGCTAATTTTTGATTTATTGTAGAGACGAGGTCTTGCCAAGTTGCCTGAGCTGATCTTGAACCTGAGGGCTCAGGCAATCCTCTTACCTCGGCCTCCCAAAGTGCTGGGATTACAGGCTGAGCCACTGAGCCTGGCCCAATAAAATGGCCCAAATGTTCTTTGGAACACCTATAAGTAAATTAAAAAATCTCCAGAGCCAAAAAAGGTCAATCTTAGCCAACAAATTTTAGTGAGAGAGGGGTAACTGGCTGTGAGCACAGATTTTTTTTTTTTTTTTTAGTTTAA
>NW_007231888.1:100231-104810 GCF_000164805.1 Carlito syrichta | reverse complement strand
CTAGCCGGGCCCGGTGGCTCAGCCTGTAATCCCACGCCTTTGGGAGGCTGAGGTGAGTGGACTGCCTGAGCCCGCGGGTTCGAGACCCGCCTAGGCAGCAAGACCTCATCTCTACAATAAATCAAAAAATCAGCTGGGCGTGGTAGCGCACGCCTGTAATTCCGGCTCCTTGGAAGGCTGAGGCGGAAGGATCGCCTGAGCCCAGCAGGCCGAGGCTGCAGTGGCTGGGAGCGGCCACTGCACTCCAGTCTGGGCAACACAGTGAGACTCCAACCCAATTAAAAAAAAAAAAATCTTTCTATAGTATTTTGGTATTATAGAACATTTCATGAAAACATGTTTATATTCAACATTTTTAAAAAATCCCAAATGAGCAAAGATACTTATTTAATACAGCTGTTTTGCAAATCTATAATAAAAATATTTTAGTCAACAGTACCATAACTCCAAATATGTCTTCTCCAGTCCATGACCAGGGAAAACAAACAAATCCTGCCTCTTACACTATTCATTCTGTATTAACCATGTAATTTGGATTAAAGATAAATTCAATTTTGCAAAATAATTATTGGCATCATATTCTTCTAGGCAGTATGCTGCTTCAGAGACATTTAAAGAAGCTTCTCTAGTGTGTTTCATACACGACTGGAAAAGAAAATCTCAAGCATGTCCTGTGTTGGGTACAATGATAATGGTTTCCTGGACCTATATGAGCAATTTTCTCTTTAAAAAAATAAATTTAAATCTGCTTCTATCACTCCAGCCTGAATAGTTGAGGATGAGATGAGGCCCCATGCTTAGGGTCAGCTAAAAAAATATTTATTTTTGCAAAATGTCTAATATTTGTCTTTCAAATGAAATACAAATGACTTATACACCATACTCTGTACTACAACTCAGATACTCCCTCCTATAATGATTAGTGAATATTCTCGCCTAGTACTTAGAAGAGAAATGGAGAGATTTCTATAAACCTAAAGATATCAAATGATAACAGAAGCCCAAGTATCTTGTTTTCATCTCCGGTTCTGAGTCACAGGCAGTTTTCAGAAAACGTGGCTCCAACCTCTACTTTTCCCCCAGGAGGGGATACAAATATTTTTTAAAGTGGTGGTGGTGTGGGGGGGGGAATCATGAACCATTGGTGTATTGTATTGAGGAAGCCCTAGAAAATATTTTACTATAGCACAAAACGCACGCTTATAAACAAAGGTGGAACAAAGTATTTGGTGGAATTTCTTTTTGCTCTTCAATATGAACATGGTTGAGTTTGCTCAGCTCTGAAAGCTGAGCACAGGTGACCCCAGATACCCACATGTGCTGCAGGACCTGGAGTGGGGAAACAACCCCTCAGCATCTGGCGCTTGAGCACGGAGCAACGCCTGCTTGGGTGATAGCAGCTCTAACTTGTGGAGAAAATGGGAATTTAACTCCAGATGTATTTATGACAAGTGACTTGGAAGCTATCTCGTTAGTTTATCTTTCCAAATGTTCCTCTTTGTTCATACACAATGAGTTTAGGTATTGTTACTTATCTGCCTAGCAGAAGAAGAACAATGCAAATTCTTGGAAAATTGCTCAGATGGAATGAGTTTTATCTCAGGTCTTAGATACTCTAAGATAAACTACTACCATGTTTTCCTTTGCTGGGTGGAGACAGCCCTAACACGTAATCCTGTTAAAATAAGCTAGTGATTTCTTTTTGCTGGTCTACAATGGGCTATGATCACTGTGAGTGGTAATGACAGAAACTAGCAGTAGCTGATCCTAAATAGCTACCTTTTTAGGGGCATGGGAGGCATCTCAACTTCAGATAAATTAATAAGTTACTGGTAAAATCAATTTTACTTCTACTAGGGAACTTTTTTGAAAACTATACTGCTAGGAAACAGAATGGCTACTTTTTCTGAAGAAACAGTAAATGGCTTTGAAGTCATGAGTGGTTAGAGAAACTGAGGCACTGTAAAATTAAGAAACGCCCAGGGCAACTGGTTTGAAGCCAGGTCTAAAGCAAAGAATTCTAGGACTGATGTTCTTTCTCACTGGGGAAAGGGACTTAATTGATTTTAAAAAGCCACAGAATAGTGCTCATTGGATTAGGAATGCACCAGTACTCAGACACCAGCCTCTCACTGCTTGGAATACCTTAGGACGTAGCTGCTATTTTGAAAAGACTGGAGTTACTGACCTAAACCAAGGCTATTACTCATAAAGACCTTAGCACAACAGGATTATGCTGACACTCTAAAAAGGAGAGAGAACTTTTCAAATATCTCAGGAACTAGCCTAATAAGTAGTGAACAAATACGCTTTTTTTTTTTTTTGAGTTGGAGTCTCACTCTGTTGCCCAGGCTGGAGTGCATTGGCACTCATGGCCAGCCAGCCCAGTGTCGACCTGCTGGGCTCTGGCGATCCTTCCACCTCAGCCTTCCAAGTAGTTGAAACTACAGCCCGGCCCTAAAGTAATTTTTCTCTTCTGCTTAGTCCTTGGGTCACAGGACCCAGTAGCTTCTCTTCAAGCTTCTCAGAGTGTGTGTGTGTGTGTGTGTGTAATTTTTCTCTTCTGCTTAGTCCTTGGGTCACAGGACCCAATAGCTTCTCAGAATGTGTGTGTGTGTGTGTGTGTGTGTGTGTGTGTGTGTTTTCCCCAACCTGAATTTGAAGATTTTCCATCACTTAATCCATCATCCTCAAAGTATCCCCACGCTTTCCCACTCACCACCAGTGAGATGCCATTCAATATTGGAAGATAAGCTCCATGAGAACAAGGATCTCCTCGGCATCCCTGTGATGAAGAGAGAGCCCAGGACATGGTGGATACTCAATAAACGCTTGTTTTATAAAAATAGCATATTTGGCCAGGCTCGGTGGCTCTATAATCCTAGCACTTTGGGAGGCCAAGGCAAGTGGATTGCCTGAGCCCATGAGTTCGAGACCAAGCCAGGCAACTTGACAAGACCTCATCTCTACAATAAATAAAAAATTAGCTGGGCATGGCAGCCTGCGCCTATAGTTTCGGCTACTTGGAAGGCTGAGGCGGAAGGATCGCCAGAGTAACCACTAGTTACTCTATTAGACACAAATGTTTGAAAAGGTGTGGCAAACAGAAACTTTTTACCTGTGCAATTAGAAACAGTTTAAGTCCTGCAACTTTCAGGACTTACATTGCCAAGTAATTGGTTCTGTGACTGTTTTTTTTTTTTTTTTTTATGTTTTGTTTATCCTCTGCAATAAGTTACAAAGTTCTACTAGAAGATGATAAAGATCTCTGCTGTCATGATACAGTTGGGTTCATCAGCCTGGAAGACATGCCACTGTGTCTGCAGTGTCCAGATTTATCCAGTGTCCCACGTCCCAGGGAACTCACTCAAAACAGTTTCTTTCTTTTTCTTTTTTTGAGTTGGAGTCTTACTGTCACCCAGGTTAGAGTACAGCGGTACTCTCACAGCTACCACAGCCTCCACCCACTGGGCTCAGGCAATCCTTCCGCCTCAGCCTTCCAAGTAACTGGAACCACAGGCATGTGCCACCATGTCTGGTTAATATTTTGCAGAGATGAGATCTTGCCAAGTTGCCCAGGTTGGTCTCGAACCCAAAGGCTCAGGCCATTCTCCTGCCTCTGCCTCCCAAGGTGCTGGAATTACAGGCATGAGCCACCATGCCTAGCTTTCAATATAGTTTCAACTCACAAAATCAACTCACTCTGTTTTACGGTGATAGCACTTTCATGCTCTGAGAAACCCTAAAAAGTTGCCAGCAGTTTCATTTGAGAAACTGAAGAGATTCACTGCCTATTTCTTGGAGGGAAGGCTCTCTATCCCGGTCACTCAGTATTGGGACGGAAAAAAAAGCCAAGTCTTTTCTTCTTCTTTTAATTACAGAAGTATCATGACCCTCACAGAAAAATCAAAAATAAAACTAAGTAGAAAAAGAAAAATCACCCCCTCAATTCCACCAACCACAGAGGGACTTGGTCAACATCTCGGTGTTTATTTATCCAGTCTTTTCTCCGTTTCTCCGTCCATCATAGTTTTAAAAACTGGAACCATACGGCACCGTAGTGTTTTGTGATTTGTCTCCTCGCCCCCTTAATGACCTTCTCATTGCTCCATGTCATCTTACAGCATTTACTAGTGACTGTGAATGTAAGAGGTACATAACTGACTATTCAAGGCCATGGTAAAAAGGAAAAAATTATTTCATTAACTCAGGACAGCCTTGGGTGGACGCGGTGACTCGCGCCTGTCACCTCAGCACTTGGGGAGGTCGAGGCAGGAGGCTCGCTTGAGGCTATGGGTTCGAGACCAGCCTGGGCAATATAACGAGGCATCGTCTCCACTTAAAAAAACAAAGCAAAGCAAAGGCCCGCCTCCCACTCACCCCTACAGTCGTTCTCTACATCCCTGGGTGACCTCGGACCGGCAGGGTGTCGGGGTCCGCGCGCAGAGAGGGGCAGCCTCGCCCGGGTGCTCACCGCCCGCCGCCGTCCTCCCGTCAGACCCACACCCCGCATCCCCCAGGGCCAGCCGGGGGGCCCGGGGAGGCGCTCGGGGGTCCACGGCCCAAGCCACAAGGCTGT
>NW_007231888.1:98563-100211 GCF_000164805.1 Carlito syrichta | reverse complement strand
GGGCGCGCGGGGGACGCCGGCTGCGCCCCGGGGCGGGCGCTCTGCGAGGCGACAGGCAACGCAGCCCCGGTAAGGCGCGCGGCTCGCTCGGGCTCCCTGATCCTCCAGCGGCGCGCACGTTGCGGGGCTTCTCAGGTCTTTCCCTCCCCTCTCCCGAAGGAAAATGCGGGTGGGCTTCCATCGCCTTTGCTTCTCGCGAGGGGCGCCCGCGCAGGGAAACCTGCAAAGCCCCCAGACTGCGATGGTCGGGAGCGCTTTTCGCAGGAAGATGAAAATAAGGTGGAACGAATGCACCTGTCTGTTGCACATGTGTGTTTCGCTGCGCTCGACCGGGCGCGGCGGCTGGCCAGCACCTCGCCGCCGGCGCCTGAGAGCGGATTCCCGGGCGCGGGCAGCGGTCTCCTCGGGGCTCCCGCGGGGCGGCGGCGACGCGGCTTCGAGAGGCGGCTCCGCCTGCGCGGGGTGTCCCCTCAGCCCGGCCGCGCCCCGCGCTGGGAGAGGGGCGCGGGCAGCGGACCCAGCACCACTTTCCAAACAAGTCTCCCGCCGCGGCTCCGCGAAGCCCGCCCGCCCGCGCGGAGCTCGGTGCCGGCCGGACGCGCAGCCCTTCGCCCGGCAGCCCCGCCACCGCGACCTGCCGGCCGAGAGCGACCCGGGCCGTGGATCCCCGCGGCTGGCCTCGCCCGGGCCGAGCGGCTGCTTCTCTCCCCCGGCCCCGCGGGCTGCAGCGTCGCGCCCCCGGGGAGCCGGGGCACCCGGAGACTGGTGCGTCGGGCCTTCCTTCCTTCACTTCATGTAGTCTTATCTAAAGTGTTTCCAGTGTGAATGTCAAGCTATTGACTTTCTAGAATCTTGTCTATCTTGATCGATTATTTGGGACATCTGTGCGGAAATGCAGGCGGGATGGTGGGTGAACCGAGAGAGAGGAGGGATGCCTACATTAATGCTATTTAAAAAAATTTTTTATTGAGTACTTGAATAGTGGAAAACACCCAGAGCCCAAGATGCATTTCTCCAAATTAGTAGAACTAATTTAGAAGAAAAATCAGTTGCGGAAAGTGTCCATCTACTTTGTAAAGTTTACGTTCTTAGTGGTGGTGCCTTAATCCCACAAACAAGCCTCCTCAGATTGGGGAAGCCCCTTATTTCTCTCTGCCTTTGTACCCATTCAGGTTATCAAAGAGATACCAAAGAGTTATTATTAGAGTCTCAGTTTTTGGCATTGATATTGGGCTTCTCCCTCCAAAAGGGAAGTGAACTTTTAAAAACTTGATCCTGTTGAATGAATTACTACAGCTAGTCTGTACAGGCTTAGCTATTTGTATGTTTTGAATTCACGTTTGCTGACTCGTTCAGGTTTTTCAAACACTGTTTCTACGATGTTTAACAATTTTTTTTTAAGTGATGGGGATGTTGCCTAGGCTGGTGTTGACCTCTTGGGCTCAAGTGATCCTCCTGCCTTGGCCTAAAGTCCTGGGATCACAGTCATGAGCCACCATGCCTGACCTCCCTACAGTATTTTTTTTTTTTTTTTTTTGAGTTGGAGTCTCACTCTGTCACTCAGACTGGAGTGCAGTGGCCACTCCCGGCCACTGCAGCCTTGACCTGCTGGGCTCCGGTGATCCTTCCGACTCAGCCTTTCAAGTAG
>NW_007231888.1:97083-98543 GCF_000164805.1 Carlito syrichta | reverse complement strand
TCCTAGCCCTTGGCGGTGACGGAGGCTGCGCCCGCGGCCTCGCCGCGGTGCCAGCTCGCGCAGGCGAGGAAGGGGGCGTTTCCATAAGTTGGGGCTTCGGGGGACGCGCGGGGAAACTTGGATTCTGGCTGCCCGCGGGGGACGGGGCGACTCGGGCCGGAAACCCCACGTTTCAGGGTGAAAACTGGCTGAAGACGCGCGCGAAGAGCCGAAGCGTCGGCGTAGACACTGTAAGACCGGAGGGCAGGGGCGGTGTCCCGCAGAGAGGGTCCCCAGAGCACGTGCACGTCTTAAGTGCCGCCGATGCGTTAGGGCCGCTCGTGTGTGCCTCGGACTGTCCGGGGAGGGTGGAGTCGGACAGTCGTCCGGCTGCGCGCTCCCCACGCCCCTTCCGAGCCTGGAGGCAGCGGCTCCCAGGAGCGGGCGCCGGGGGTCTTCACTTTGGCCATGGATGTGGTCTCTGCTTGGCGAAGGAGCCGCGCTGGACTTGTTTGCTGACCTTCCGTCAGCTGAGTGGGGGGCGCGTCAGTTTCTCTCCTGGGTGCGTTGCTGAAATGATGTCACCGCATCGAGATTGTGTCAGCACTTTGGGTCTTCGTCGTTGGAGAGGCTGGAAGGGACCACCGAAGCCAGACCCCCTGGGGGGCAGGGGGACACGCTAGTCTGGGGGACCACCCTGCGATGTTAGGGATTAGGCTGCGCCTTCCTTCCTTCACTTCATGTAGTCTTATCTAAAGTGTTTCCAGTGTGAATGTCAAGCTATTGACTTTCTAGAATCTTGTCTATCTTGATCGATTATTTGGGACATCTGTGCGGAAATGCAGGCGGGATGGTGGGTGAACCGAGAGAGAGGAGGGATGCCTACATTAATGCTATTTAAAAAAATTTTTTATTGAGTACTTGAATAGTGGAAAACACCCAGAGCCCAAGATGCATTTCTCCAAATTAGTAGAACTAATTTAGAAGAAAAATCAGTTGCGGAAAGTGTCCATCTACTTTGTAAAGTTTACGTTCTTAGTGGTGGTGCCTTAATCCCACAAACAAGCCTCCTCAGATTGGGGAAGCCCCTTATTTCTCTCTGCCTTTGTACCCATTCAGGTTATCAAAGAGATACCAAAGAGTTATTATTAGAGTCTCAGTTTTTGGCATTGATATTGGGCTTCTCCCTCCAAAAGGGAAGTGAACTTTTAAAAACTTGATCCTGTTGAATGAATTACTACAGCTAGTCTGTACAGGCTTAGCTATTTGTATGTTTTGAATTCACGTTTGCTGACTCGTTCAGGTTTTTCAAACACTGTTTCTACGATGTTTAACAATTTTTTTTTAAGTGATGGGGATGTTGCCTAGGCTGGTGTTGACCTCTTGGGCTCAAGTGATCCTCCTGCCTTGGCCTAAAGTCCTGGGATCACAGTCATGAGCCACCATGCCTGACCTCCCTACAGTATTTTTTTTTTTTTTTT
>NW_007231888.1:71257-97063 GCF_000164805.1 Carlito syrichta | reverse complement strand
CACGCTACCATGCCCGGCTGATTTTTTGATTTATTGTAGAGATGAGGTCTTGTCAAGTTGCCCAGGTGGGTCTCGAACTCGCGGCTCAGGCAATCCACTCACCTCGCCCTCCCAAAGTCCTGGGATTACAGGCTGAGCCACCAAGTCCAACCAGTTAAGTGACGAAGTTAGAGTTTAAGAAGAGGAGTGAGTGAGTGTGTGTGTGTGTGTGTGTGTGTGTGTGTGTGTGTGTGTGTGCGCGCGCGTGCGCACGCGCGCACGCACACATGCTCATCCAGGTTTTTCTTTCCTGGTTCAAAATTACGCTCATTTTTTTCCCAGTTATTCAACCTTCACTTTCAGAACATCATTATTTTCCAAGAGCAGTTAAAGATGGTTATAGGTGGTGAACAACATACATTTTTTTGTTTTTTTTTTACCAACTATGCTCAGAAAAAAAAAACTATATTGGGAGACCCAAATAAACCCAGAATTATCTTTTGGTGGGCGAGCTCTTTGTAGTACAGGCTTCCTCCACCGCATAAGTGTTCTGGGATCCCATGGGCATCAGTGGACCAGGTAGTGTTGTTGTGAGAGGCGGCGTTGTGAAAGAAACATCCCAAGTTGTGGCAAACAGGTGACTGGTTCTTCCATTGAGACAGCATACCTGCCCACACCATGCTGAGTGTTCAGCAATTTTTGAGCAAAAATGTGGTGGCCCCTGTGCCCCACCCTCCCTAGTCTCGCTCTGAGTGCCTTTTTCTGTTTGTTTTTCTGGATGAAAAAAAGTCCTCAAAGAGAAACATTTTGCTGATGTGTGAAAGAAAAAAGGACAGAAGCATCAAAAAGCATCAAAACTGATGCGTTCATAAACTGTCTTGAGCACTAGAAAAAGTGTCTCGTTAGGTGTTTTGCAATCAATGAAGAATACTTTGAGGTGACTGAAGTTTAAACATGTCAGAATAAATACACGATTTTTTAATAAGTAAATTCTGGGTCTTCTTGGGTCTACCCCTATATGCCACATATATTTTTGTGCATGTGTTAAACATCATATAATAAAAATTAACTGAAAAAAATAGAAACTTTATTGCAAATCCTCCAGTCTTTATTCCCCTAAGTTTACTAGCTTAATATTTATCTATTTTTACACCCCCCTCAACAAATAGTTATAAATTGTGCGTTGTTGCCTTTTGCCTGATTCTTATTATCATAATTTTATGAGTTGATCAAAGTCCCTGCGTTTTTTTCCCTAGGGAGGTTTTGTAACTTCAAAACGTTAGAAAATGCCTGTGTGTTTTGGAAAGTTGTCTGTCTCTGTACCAGGCTGTGTGGTGTATGTGTTGTGGTGTTTGTGGCATGCCCAGGCTCTTGGGACAGTGTCTGCAACTTGTGATCTGTGACATGATTGCTCCAGAACTTTTGAGTCACAATGTTTTCTTGGAGATTTTGGGTGGTGTTTGGCCAATACGGGAAGTACTAAAAAAGAGTTAAATAATTCAAAGTTATTTTTATTGGGTACAAAAACTTTTAAAAACAAGAAGGAAAACATAATAAGCAGGACTGGAATTACAGCTTAACATGCCCACTGGTGCCTTTTTAATTACAGTACTTTCCCCCAGAACTTTTTAATCCTCTTACTTTTATATTTAATAAGGAGACTAGTTAAAAACATAAGCCAAACAGAACGATTACAAATAATGGGGATAAATGATGGGCTTAACCAGATGTTTTGCCTAAAGTTCAAAGAGTTAAGGAATCTGAACTCTGTCAAATCTCCCCTGCATGCCCCAGTAAGCAGGAGATTTTGAAAAGGCAAACAAACAAACAAAAAACAAACCTCTTGGGCAAGAGGAAGAAAAAAACAAAAGAGAAGTGCTTAAGGTAGGTCTCCCTTGTGCATCAAACATCCTGACCACCTTTGGCTCCGTGGCAGGTGCCACTTGAATGACAGCTGGCAGGCAAGACTGGGTACAAAATACTTTGGTTGTGAGCGTCTTTACTTAGGTGTCACCCAGAGCTGTGAATCAGGCCTAGGCTCATTTGCCACCAATTTTTTTCTTTCTTTCTTTCTTTCTTTCTTTTTTTTTTAATGTTTTTTTGGGTTTTTTTTTTTTGAGTTGGGAGTCTCTCTCTGTCGCCCAGACTGGAGTGCAGTGGCCGCTCCCGGCCACCGCAGCCTCGACCTGCTGGGCTCTGGTGATCCTTCTGCCTCAGCCTTCCAAGTAGCCGGAATTACAGGCATGCGCTACCACGCCCGGCTGATTTTTGGATTTATTGTAGAGATGAGGTCTCGCTGCCCAGGTGGGTCTCGAACCCGCGGGCTCAGGCAATCCACTCACCTCAGCCTCCCAAAGGCACGAGATTACAGGCTGAGCCACCGAGCCCGGCTTGCCACCGATTTCACAGTGGATTTTCAGAATCCATGCCAAGACTGTGGTGTTGTTTCTCTCTTAAACAAGAATTTAATTTCAGCCCAAACGGATGCTGTTCTGAAAATGTCGAACAAGTAATGAACATTTGTCTCTTTTTCCCTCTTCTAACTGAAATTTTAGCAAACACAATTCCCTCTGCCTGCTATTCACTTATTCAGCAAATGTTTCTGAGGATTTACCGTGTACTTTATGCTAAGAAGTCATCCCCTGCCCTCACCGCAGACATTGTGTTCCTAGCGGGTGAAGTTCTTTTGTACTCTGTGTATCTAGTAGATTTGGAGTGAGGGGATGAGTGCGATTAAATAGGTGAAATACAACACTGTAGAAAGATAAGAAAGGGATGGGAACAGGCAGTTCCCAGAAGAGATGATTCATAAACAAATGAAAAGGTTCTTAACCTTCCTAATGGTCAGGGAAATGCAAATAAAAATGAGATATTAGTTTTCCTTCTATATAATTGATACATCTTTTAAAGGTTGGTAGCATCCTTTGTTAGCTGAAGAGTTGCAAGTGGGAACACTCAGAGGCTCCCTTTGTGGAAGTATGAATTGCTACACAAGTTAGGCAAAGAGTGTTTCTGTGAAAGCTTGGCTCATGCATGCCTTATGACTGAGCACTCCGACATTTGGAGTGCTGTCTTGCAGAAATAAAAGCATTGGCATGTAAGGATCAGTGTGTGAGGATGTTTACTATATGATTTATTGCAGTAAGTAAACTAGAAGCCACATGAGTGTCCATCGGCAAGAAGAATAAAATAGGGTACCTGTATAGTGTGGATTATTTTGTGAGGGTTGTACATGATATACCAAAAGTAATAGGTACAATAAAAGCTGGTTGTAGAGTATCATATGTTGCATAACCCTACATCTGATTTTTAAAAAGAAACCCTATGTGTATGACCTTGGAGAAAAATGTGAAAACATACAAAACTTAATATTATTTCAAATTGGCAGTGGGGAGGGGGTAATTAGCTTTCTCCATCTACACATCAGTTGGTTGACTTGTTCAAACATGCAACCTCTCTTGTGTGAAAACAACTTAAAAAATTATTTGGCTAATGGATAGGAAACATGAGAGGAACCAGTTTGGAAACAAGGCTGGGAGATATCCTGCTTACTTTCTCTGATGACTCCTACAGCAGTTTCTTACATCTTTGGAAATCTTCAGTTAATTATTTTCTCTAATCCAGATGTCCCAATTTTTAGCAAATACCTTAGATGTGAAGGATATCTGTAGGGAAAGCTGTTTCTCTCTGTCCCCAGGAGGGTAGTGAGAATAAGAGCTCAGGAAAGCTCTTCCCAAGCATTCTGCTTTGCCTTCACTTTGTCTGATTCTGTTGTGAAGGAAGACCAGTGGTGCCCCTTGCAGGGGATTGCTTCTGGCCAATTGAGGAGTCTTCCTAGATAGCTGCGGCCCAGAGGGATGTTGTCTGATAGCTGTGCTGGCTTTTGAACCCAAGTCTCTTTCCATACCATCCCTGGTTGAGCTGCCTGTCCCACCCACCTGCATCATTTGGACCCAGCCTCTTCATGTAATCTTTGAAATCTTGATAGAGTTGATGAATTCTTGGCAATTGTAGCTAAAATCCAGTTTTCAAAAAGCAGTGGAATCTCCATCCACATTGTTAAAAGGATATACTCTGTGACCCTGTGAATCCTGGTGGGAGATCCAGAATGTCAGCCCAGTGGAAACCAGGTCTCTGCCGTTCAATTTGAAAACCATGCTTGGTGGCTCAGCCTGTAATCTCAGGACTATTGGGAGGCCGAGGCAAGTGGATTGCCTGAACCTGCAGGGTCCAGACCAGCCCGGGCAACTTGGTGAAATCTCGTCTCTACAATAAAATAAAAAGTTGGCCAGTTGCGGTCGTGCCCACCTGTAGTTCTGACTACTTGGAAGGCTGAGGTAAAGGATCACCAGAGCCCAACGGGTCGATGCTGGAGTGGCCATGAGTGTGTATGCCACTGCACTGCAGTGTGGACAAAGGAGTGAGACTCCAACTCAAAAAAAAGAAAACCATGCTTGAGATCAGGTCAGTGATTTTGAAACTAACATGCATCAGAATCACCTGGAGGGCTTGTTAAACCGTGGATTTTGGGGTCTGAGTTTCAGATTTTGGGTGGAGTCTGATGATATGCATTTTTGACAAGCCCCTGGGGGAGGTGATCTTGCTGTTGGGAAATAGAACCAGTGGTTTAGAGGAACTGGCTACCTCTGGTGTGCAAAGCTTGTGTTTTTTTCCAGCCAGTTCTCTACCCAGGTAGGGATGAAAGTTAGAGTCTCAGTAGAAACAAGTTATCTCAATTCTGCCACTTCCACCAGGCTGGAAAAAAATTAATATTTGGGTTATATTATTTAATTGTTACCTGGATTTGTTGTAGGTGTTTGGAGATTTAGAGTTTTACATATAGATGTTATTTCATCAGCAGTGAATGTCAAAGTTTATGGGTACTGTTCTAAACGTGAACCTGGGCAACATAGCAAGACCTCGTCTCTACAAAAAATAAAAGAAAATAACTGGGTATAGTGGCGCATGCCAGTAATCCTACTACTTGGGAGGCTGAAGCTGGAGAATCACTTGAGCCCAAGAGTTTGAGGCTGCGATGAGCCATGATCATGCCCCTGCACTCCATCCCAAGCAACAGAGGGAGACTCTGACTCAAAAAAAAAAAAAAAAAAATCTGTAGTGAATTCTCATGAGAAAGAGGAGATTCTGATTCCTCTGTTTTTTTCCCCCCATCATACAGGTATATTCAAGATTTGACACCATTGATTTCTTCTCTCTTTTTTTTTTTTGAGTTGGAGTCCCACTCCGTTGCCCAGGCTGGAGTACAGTGGCACACTCATGGCCATCCTAGAGTTGAACTGCTGGGCTCTGGCGATCCTTCCATCTCAGCCTTCCAAGTAGTCGGAACTACAGGTGTGCGCTACTATGCCTGGCTAATTTTTTGATTTTTGATGTAGCGATGAGGTCTCATCATGTTTCCCAGGCTGCTCTAGAGCCTGCAGGCTCAGGTTATCCTCTGGCCTCGGCTTCCCAAAGTGCTGGGATTATAGGCTTGAGCCACTGACCTAGCCCATTGATTTCTTTTAATAAAAAATTGTCTACGTGCGAGCTATTGAGAATAATATGTGACCAGATGATAAATGTGGCTTAAATTGTGTTGTAATCTGATCATTGGTGGATTTTTTGGAGGAAATTAAGTGCAGTAGCCATTCATTTCAACAAGTGTTTATTGCACTGTCACCAAAGGGATTATGTTTCTAATGATGCTTATCAGTGACACATAAGTGCTTGGCTGTCCTCTGGGACCCTTGCTTGTCTGGATGTCCTTGAGAGACTTGGATGACCAAGAGCTCGAGCAGAGTTTTCCTCAAAAGGCTTCTTTCCTCACTGGTCCCCTAATTCTAAAGCTCTTTGGCAGATGAACACGTATTCTGTTTTTAGTCACTTAGGTTTAGAGCCTTTTATTCTTGTGATTTCATATGTCAGTTACAAGGAAAGCAAAACTGGCAGTGATAATGAGATGCAGAAAAAAAGAACTGGGAGGGAAGCACATTGTCCTGAAGGAGGTCACATTCATGGGGCTTCTTGGGATGGGTTTCTTCTACAGTGTTCCCTGACCTGGCTGCACGTTGGACTTATCTGTGGATTCTGATGTAGTTGGTTTGTGATAGGGCCTGGGAATTGATGGGTAAATTTTCTAGATGATTCTAATGTGCAGTCAGAGTAGAGGACAGTCCTCTATATTCCTCTGTGTCACCTAGACTCGATCTTTGACGATTTTAGCACCTGGTTCACAGCCCTTCCTCCCGTCAACATTTTTGGGAACGTGAACATCTACTTAGGTTGCCTCTCAGTTTCTTGAGCAACTCTCTTTCGGATGTCCTTTCCTCTACCTTGCCTTAGCCATTCCTCCTGTGGTTATTGCTAGACCGCTGGTTCTCAGGGGTTTATCACCAGGAGGAGATCTGCCAATGTCTAGAGACATTCTTTTTTGTTTGTGTGAGTTGGAGTCTCATTCTGTCACCCAGACTATAGTGAAGTGGCATGATCATGGCTCCCTGCAGCTTTGACCTCCTGGGCTCAGGCGATCCTTCTGCCTCACCTCTCAAGTAGCTGGGACTACAGGTGTGTGCCACCAAACCTGGCTAATTTTTGAATTTTCTTTGTAGAGACAGGGTCTCACTCTGTTGCCTAGGCTGGTCTAGAGCTCCTGGGCTCAAGCCATACTCCTGCCTTGGCCTCCCAAAGTGCAAGGAACTATCACACTTGGCCTAGAGTTGTTTTTGATTGGGAGGGGGGAGAAGGGATGCTGTTGGCATCTAGTGAGGCTAAGGATGGTATCGAATCTCCTGCAGTGCACAGGACAGCCCCACGCAACAAGTATTATGTGATCCAAAACAGTAGTTCCAAGGTCACGAAACCTTGTCACAGTGTCTTTAAAGTTTTTTTAAATCCCAAGCCACAGGAGAAATATATCTTACGTGATGATTCAATACAAACAAAACCTGAAACAAGTTCATGAAACAGTATCCACCCTTACTGGGTCTAATGCACTCTCATACTTTTTATTCTGTTTCATTAAAAAGAAATGCTGGTCCTGACCTACAAAACTGGTTTCACTGTCCACTAACTGGCAGCCCATCACTGGACAAACATGGTTGTAGACCTTATCATCACCAGTAATGGCACCTCCACCAGAATCTTCACTGCCTTTCAGTCTGACCCTCACCCTTTTTCCTCTTACTCCCTATAGTACTTACTTCCACTTAGCCTGTACCCTGCATGGGTCTCTGCCCTGGTGACACTTTCTTTTTCATTGTCCATCACCCCTCTTGACCCTGTTCCTCCTTATCAGTTCAGGTCCTTGTATATATCCTCAACTCCCTTGACCTTTCCTGCCTTGGTCTTACTTTCCTGGGGCAGCCCCACCCTTGGGTAATAAATCCACCCTCTGCTCACCCTGCTTCAGCTCCAGGCTGAGGAACCTGGCTGGAGAAAACCTAGCCATCTGCATCATCTCACTTTTGACTTATGATCACACGTCTTAAGGGGACTCTTGATACTTCCAGGTCCACTGTGCTTCTAGATCCACATTGCTCTCAGCTGATGACCTGGCTTATTTTGCTGAGAAAAGAAACAATTCGAATCTAGTTTCTTCATCTTCCCACATGAAATCTAGCCAACCAGCACCTGTAACCTCACATACATCGTAACCACATATGCATCAGATCCCCTCTCCTGGCTTTCACTTATGCAGGCATCTCCTTTCCCTTCTGCACCATCGGCTTCCCATTGATATGCAGTCCCTATCAGAAAGATGGGCTGTAGTGTCTCTCATCTTAAGGTAAAAAAGAAAAAAAGAACAGCAGCAACAAAACACTCTTGTCTCTGTATCCTGGTCAGTGGTTCTCCTGTTCCTTGACTCTCCCTTATAATAAATATATTTGAAAGAACGGTCCAACTCTCTGACACCATTTCCTCCCCTCTCATTCTTTTTTGAACCTACTCTACCCTGGCTTTTGCCCTACTCTTTCACCTAAACCACACGTCCCAACGTACCAGCTGTGCCTAAGTGGCCAGATCCACTGCTGACTCTTAGTTGTTGTCTTCTGTAGGCTCTCTGCAGTGGCTAGTCAGCTTACTGCTTTCTGTGACATGCTTTCCATGTCACAACCCTCGCGTGGGTCTCCTGCCCTCTGGCCTCTCCAGCTCTCTTGCTGGATCTTGTCTTCCTGGCTTCTGAAAGTTGGAGGTATTTTCTCATCTCTCTTTCTTTTGGAGCCTGCTCCAGCATCACCTCTTACGAGGCCACACTGGTCTCCCCAGCCCCTACTCTTAAGCCTCTTCCTTTTTGGTTTTCATATTATTTATTATTCCCTGATATTACCCACATGACTCATTTCATGACTGTCTCATGGCGCTTAGGCTATAAGCTGCCGAAGAAAAATCGTCTCGGCCTCTGTATCCCCAAAAGCCTAGAACAATTTTTGCTGCATAGTAGGTACTCAACAGAATATTCTCAGTGAGTAATTGATGAAGGAAACACGCTGGTTAGAGGTTAGCCTTGGATGAGGCAAAATGCATCTTTTCCAGAGTGGAGCTCATGTGTTGAGAGTTGGGGGTTCAAGTGTGGAGTGAAGGAAGCACATCCTTGCTAAATACTTGTTGAGTGATAGAAGGCACCTGCAGAGGACAGCTGAATGAAGGCAAATGGTGGCAGCTCTTGTCTTTATCTCTGAAGGGGGCCCTTGAGCTGTCTACTTGGAAACTTTTGTTGCCGGATTGAAGATGATAAATGGACTTGTCTCAAGTGTTTGTCGTGGCCCTTAATGTTTTGGTGACTTGATCACTCATCCCCAGAATCCACTTGACCACATGGAGAGAGGTCTACTCTTCCTCCTAAGTGTTTGAGCTTCTGGAGGAGTGAATTCCTGCCGGTGGGTGAGATGTTCATTCCTTCCTCTCTGCTCTGTCTTCTCAAACTCCCAAGTAAAGGAGACCCCAAAGTATTGCACGTTTAAATGAAAACTACTCTCTTCTCTTTCTGTTTGCATCGCCTCGAGACACTGGTTTAATTACTTGGCATCTGCACCTAGGTCCTAGTTTGATGTGAGTGAGGCTCGTTTCCAAGTGTAGCCGGATGTCATGCATGGCAGATCTTCCAAGGGAAGGCAAGTGTGGATTATTCCTGGGTTTGAGAGATGACATGGAGAGCGCCTTAAGAGGCTTAATTTTCTCCTTGAAGAGCTGCTACTGGGCTCAACACCTGTCGCTCCTGGGCCCTCCCCCCGGGTCAAGGAAGCTCACCCTGAGGGTAAGACCTCAGTCAAGGGCAGCCTGACGTGCAAGCACAGAGCAAGTGGGTTTAGTCTATCCCAGAAGAAGGGCAGGTATCTTTGTGGGGCATTGCAGGATTCGAGGGAAGTTTATTTTTATTACCAATATATATATATTTTTAAGAACGAGTGGTCTGAATGGTTATAGGTTGGCCTCTCTGTTTGACAGGGAAAGAACTAAAGCTCAGAAGGTGTGATGCTTGGCAAAGCTGGCACAGAAATGCTGCTTTCCTGTCGCTACCAGTGCTTTCTGCTTTTGTTGGGATGTGCTGTTGGACCCTGCCTGTGATTCAGGGTTGTGGCTCTTGGCCCTGAGTGTACATCAGAATCACTAGGAAAGCTTGTTCAAAATGCTGTTTCTAAACCTCATCCTGCTCACTGAATTGAATCTCTGAGGACTGAGCCAGTATCCTAGGCTGCTTGGAGCGGTTGCCCAAGAAGGACTCCTTTCTGATGCAGGACAAACATTTCACCTGTGTTGTGGTTTGCTTCTCACTCTCCTGCACCCCCTGTGGTTACTAAGACAGATCCATTTTAAATGCATATAGAAAGGGCTTTTCATTTTCTTTTGGGGAAAGTGCATTTTCTGGCATTTCCCAATGTGTTTTGTCCTACTTATGTGAAAATGAAAGCTGCATTCAGTTTGGGAAAATCACCTCCCTGAGGGCTTTTATGAATCTTCTCGGTTAGGATCCCCAGGGTGGCCCTGGGGTGGCTTCAGCCAGCTCTCAGACAAGCTGGTGGGGAACTGGAAGCTGGCCATGGGAGTGACTCTGACAGAAGGTCAAAAGGGTGCAAGCTGGCCATGCTGGGATGAATGTTGACAGTTATAAAGGATGGTAAATGATGTGCTGATTCTTAACTTGCAGATGTTTGGGTACTTTGGTCTTGCGACAGTTCTACAGGCTTGAGACTACACAACAGAGCCTGCAGTGACACCTTGCTCAAATGCCGCCCCGCTGGCTCTTTGGATCTTTGATGAACCTTATAAGTTGTTTATATGCAGAATTATGAATATTCCTCACGAAGATATTACAACAAGCCCTGGGAGTCAGGTGGCTAAGCGTCCTCCACCAAAGGGACAGGGAGGAAACAGCACCTTTCTCTTTAATTGGAAGCTGATAACTAGTATTAGTTTGCGAGGGCTGCTATAACAAACTACCTAATTGGGTGGCTTAAATACCAGACATTTATTTTCTCAGTTCTGGGAGCTAGAAGTCTAAGAGCAGGGGTTGATTTCTTCTGTGGACTGTGATGGGGAATCTGTTTCATGCCTCTCTGCTTTTCTTGGAGATGGTCATCCTCCCTCTGTTTCTTCCCATTGTCATTCCTTGATTCTGTTGTGTCTGTTTCTGTGTCCACATTGCCCTTTTTTAAATGCAGACACCAGTTATATTGGATTAGGGGCTGCCCTGATGACCTCATTTCAACTTGATTATCTCTACAAAGACCCTCTTTCAAATAAGGTCATATTCTGAGGTATCGAGGATAGGACTTTGACAGATCATTTTGGTGGGAGTGAGGGACATCTTTCAACCTGTAACACAGATTGCCAAACTGACTTCTGTTTCAGAATCTGAATCTGGTGTGGATTGCTTGTCAGTGAAGTTACCTTTTCACACTAAGGGACCCAAGTCCTTAACTGTGGAATTCTGTACTGCTGGTGTTGTTGACTTTACATTTGATTAAGACCTTACATTGATTACCAGCATAGCCCTATGAGGCAGGTATTATTATTACAATTTTGAGGAACTGAGGTGTTGCAAGGTTTATACACAAACTACTAGGTATGTTTGAGTCAGGCTCAGTTCTTCTCAGCATTGTAGGCTTCTCCCACACCACCAGTGAGTCTCAAACCTTGATATCCATATGGATCTTCTGGGAAATTCATTACAAACACAGATTTGGAAGGTCCTTTGGAATGCTTCTGAGTCAGAAGCTGATGTGGCAACTAAGGAATCTGTATCGTTACTGGTTTCCCTGGAGATTTTGATGCACTCAAAAACGTGAGCACAAAGGCACTCTTTCATAGACATACTATTTTAGAGGAAAAATACACCTGTATCACCAAGTACTGGTTTGATTTTTTTGTCAGCTGGCTTGCATGGGAGGCCCTAGGAGGCATCGTGGAAAGTGTTCGCAGGACTCAGGGGATGTTGCAGACCTTAGAGCCCAAGGGGGTTGGCTTCTTGTAGAGTACACCAGGCTCTATTCTGATGGACAGGGTGTGAGCTCTTTGGCTGCCCAGGCCATGCTAATTGTCCTTCAGTTGGTGGAAAATAAACCTGCCTTGAACTTTCTGTGCTATACAAATGCACCTTGCACCAGAGTTTTGGGTGGTGCTTGGGAGATATATTGAGAGGGTGTGGCCATAAATAAGTGGCCTTTACCAAAGCAAAAATAAAACCAGCAAGAGGACAAGGCAAGAAAAAAAAATTGTGATCATTAAGTATTTACTGTTATAAAATATGTTTGTATCAACTAAAATGTGTTGGAGCATGCACAGTGCAGAAAAAACTCCTGGGGAAAATTTTAAAACATGGATTTCTGGGCTCTACGCTGAGAAATTTTCTTTCAGCAGGTCTAAGGCAAGATCCCAGAATTCTGAGCTGCTGGTCAGGGGACCACACTTGGAGCAGGCAACCCAGTATTACTGAAATATTGCCATTGTATAGTTCAGCTGTTGATATTACAGTGACAGTCACTCTGAATAATGAAATGACTTTTACACTTTGGCAATTAGCCTATAGATTATAACCCATATTCAGGACCAATCACCAAGTTATTTCATCATCTTAACTTTATTCTAGTAATTATATAGCAAAATATATGGTCTCTTAGCTAAGGTCATATCTCTTGATCTTGGAGTGTGGCCTTGTCTCACCACCATTAGAATTACCTGTGATTAAGGTTACATTTTGTAACTGCTCAATTCCCAAAGATTCTGATTTGGTGGACCTTGTATGGCCCAATAATTTGTAGTTTTCACAACCAAAAGAATCTTGGGTATACTGAAGTTTGAGTGTCACTGAACTAGAGCTGGGTAATCAGTTCTGCTTTTTACCAGAAGCAAGTCACATAGTAGGGTTATAAACACTGCTAAATTGTGTATAATGGCATGTTCCCATTTTCTGGGTTTTTTTTTTTTTGAGTTGGAGTCTCACTCTGTCACCCAGACTGGAGTGCAGTGGCCGTTCCTGGCCACCACAGCCTCGACCTGCTGGGCTCCGGCAATCCTTCCTCCTCAGCCTTCACAATAACTAAATTACAGGCATGTGCTACCACTCCAGGTTGATTTTTTTATTTACCATAGAGATGAGGTCTCGCTACCCACGCGGGTCTCAAACCCACAGGCTCAGGCAATCCACTCACCTCAGCCTCCCAAAGGCGTGGGATTACAGACTGAGCCACTGGACCTGGCTTCATTTTCTGGGTTTTAATGCTGTTATCTAGTCTGAAGTTACCAGGACCTCATTCTGCAGCAGAAATGCAATTTTAATAGATTTTTATATTTCTATTTGAATAATCACTCCCCTTCCCATTTTTATATAATTGCATGGAATTCACTTTAAGATAAGTCTTAAAATAAATTTATGTTCCTTGTCTAGTAAATTCTTTTGGAGCATTGGTACTATGTGAAATATATTAGAGATTTTTTGAGTTAAACCAAGAAGGCTTTGTGGCTTTAAGCTGCACAGGTAGTTAAGAATGACCATGGCAGCCGGACTTGGTGGCTCAGCCTGTAATACCACGCCTTTGGGAGGCTGAGGTGAGTGGATTGCCTGAGCCCGCGGGTTTGAGACCCGCCTGGGCAACTTGGCGAGACCTCATCCCTATAATAAATAAAAAAATCAGCCAGACGTGGTATCGCATGCCTGTAATTCCGGCTACTTGGAAGGCTGAGGTGGAAGGATTGCCGGAACCCAGCAGGTCGAGGCTGCAGTAGCCGGGAGCGGCCACGGCACTCCAGTCTAGGTGACAGAGTGAGACTTCAACTAAAAAAAAATAAAAAATAAAAAAAGAATGACCATGGTCAAAATATATTTATATTTGTGGACTCTGTGCATATTTAAAAAGTTGGTGAATGCTTTCAGAAGGGAGGGGGAGGCTTGGGAGGAGCCACTCTCTCTTATTAGTAAAGGAGATACCTTGTATTGACCAGTGCAGTAGATTTTGGTATTCTGTGCTCCATGCTTTGCAGATATTTCTGTAAATTGATATTTCTCCCTTAGACAAGATTTTCATTTCTGTATTCTTCCTTCTGGCAGAATGGTGAACTTTCACTCTTTGAGACGAGAGCTAAGTTTGTGTGGTGGTTCACATGTGTGATCCCAGTACTTTGGGAGACTGAGGTAGAGGATTGCTGAGGCTAGGGCTCAAGATGCCTGGGCAACATTTCCAGACCCCATCTCTAGAAAACAATTTTAAAAATTAACTGAGCATGGTGGTGTGTGCCTGTAATCCCAGCTATGCAGGTGACTGAGACAGGAGGATTGCTTGAGTTCAAGGCTGCTGTGAGCTATGATTGCACCACTACACTCTAGTCTGGGTGACAGAGCAAGAACCTGTCTAAAAAAGGGGGGGGTGGGAGCTAAAATTAATTTTGTGTCATTGTGTCATATGCATATCTCTTTATATAAGGTATACTTGAAAAGTGAGAGGAAAACTACTGTAAAAACTGCAATAGAATCTGCATGTCTTGGCCAAAATTTATAGAACTATATACCTTAGAAGGTATTTAAGCTGGGCTTGGTGGCTCAGCCTATAATCCCAGCACTTTGGGAGGCTGAGGTGAGTGGATTGCCTGAACCCGCAGGTTTGAAACCAGCCCAGGCAACTTGGTGAGACCTTTTCTCTACAATACACCAAAAATTAGCTGGGCGTGGTGGTGTGCACCTGTAGTTCTGGCTACTTGGAAGGCTGCGGTGGAAGGATTGCCTAAGCCTAGCAGGTCGAGGCTGGGGTGACTGTGAGCTTGGCACTGCACTCCAGCCTGGGCGACAGAGTGAGAATCCAACTCAAAAAAAAAAAAAAAAAGGTACATAATTATACTTTAATAAACCTGCCTAAAAAATATATCAGGGTAACTTGTCACTTTAGCCATACTTTTTGTGAATTGGTTTGCAAAGTAAAGATCCCTTTTGTGATGCAAATGTTCCCATACTTGTTTGGAAACTGTTCGGTGTGCCTTCTCTCTGTTAGTGCTCAGTGGGCTGGGTGGAGTGGAGTTGGTGCAGGGTTCCTGAAGGATGGACTTGGCATCTCATTCGTTATTTTAATCATTTTCTTCTTTGAACCACATCTGGCCCATGGTGGGAGTTCACAGAGGTTGGGGGGAATGAATTGAACTATCATATTGATGAAGAAACTGGGGTGCAGAGAGCCTTGTTCAAAGGGGATGGTAAGGTGGCAAAAGTGGGAGAAAGGTCCTTCAGGTCTTCTTACTTGCCGACCAGTACTGTTTATGTTTGTTCTCCAACTTATGTCTTGTAACTTCATGTTTTACAAGTTGGAGTTTTTTACACCAGGGGGTACCTATATGCTTGCTGTGGCTTTGGAAGCAGCCTATTCTTTTGGAGGATCCCTAGCTTTGGAGTCATTCATCAGTTTCATAAATCTTTTTCTGGTTGCCTGTTAGGTGCACAGTAGGTACAGTCTGGAACAAAACAGACTTGAACCCTTCCCTCAGGGTAGCACAGTCTGGAAGGGTGCGAGTGGACAGGGGTTTTAAAACAAACCAGAAGAAGGATGAGTGTTGCAAAAGTTCACGTGCATGCTGATGTGGGAGCCTACCACACAGTGGCCACCATTTATAGTGTGACCCTGGGCAGGTCCCCTAACCTCTGTAAGCCTCGGTGTCCTCATCAGTAAAATGATACATCATCCTAAGTTATGGAGTTGTTGCAATAGATTCAATGGATGATGGATGTAAAACACACAGTGTGTGCTTCTGAGCATATGGTAATTAGATGTAGTTTCTCCTGAGGGAGGGTGTGTAAATGAATGTGTATGCTTGTTGTCCCCGTGCTGCCATGACCCTTATAGACAACCTCAGGATAGGAGTCTGGTATGTTTTTTCATCTCTGTTTTGGGTTATATTAAGAGCAATAGGGAGGGCTCTGCTGGTTGGCTTTGCTCATTGACTAAAGAGGTTGAGGTCGGAGCAGAGCTTTTTAGTCAGGGAGCTTGAGTTATGGTTACTGGTGAACTGAGATAGTGACTGATACCTTCCTCAGTCTCTATAGATACAATCATTTCCCAAGTGTACCAGGACTTGAAAAATTTTAGCGGACCATTCAGCTCTCTAAATGTGCTCTGTGGGGCCCCTGGAAGCAGGGACTGGTTTATTAGGTGTTAACTGAAGAGGACCAAGGGGAGGAGGCAAGGGCACCCCAGGTTGTGTGGGAGCTTTAAAAGAGGGATATGGATGAACTTGTTCGGGGTTTCCCAAACTTCTCTGGTTATAAGGCTCACTGGGGTACTTGTTAAATTTACAGCTCACCAGGCATACTCTGGTGCATTTAACAGTTACCCCATATGATTCTTACCAGGGACATTTGGGAGACACTGGATCAGATCCCAAGTCCCTTTGTCCTTGCTATTTAAAGTTGGTCCATGCACCTACAACATCAGCATCACCTGGAACTTGTTGGAAATACAGAATCTTATGTTCCACACAGACCTACTGACTCAGAATCTGCATTTTTTTTGTTTTTTGTTTTTGCAAGGTTTTTGCTGAGAAATCTCAGAATCTGCATTTTAATCAGATCCTGAGGTGAACTTGTGTGCATAATCAGTTTGGGGTTTTGCCTGGAGAGCAGGGACTACCTGTTAGTATTTTAAACCGAGGAGGTGGCAGTAACAAGGTGTGATAGCCTCTTCTGAGGAACTGGAAGAGATGGTAGACCAGGGATTTGAACTTGGGTTTCTGGCTCCAAGTTGAGTATTCTGCCCACATCCTCTTGCCCTTCTGGTTCTCACTGACCCTTGAAGTCTGTCCAACTCTGATGGCAGGGTCCCGGCTGTCCTCCTGTTAATGTTGCCCTTGGAAGAATGGAGCGGGGGACAGGAGAGCGTGTTGTCTGGCATGACTGGGACCACCCAAGTGCATCATAATTCTTGGTCTCCATTACCTCTGTCAGGACACCTTGCTGTCCTTGGGAGAAGACTTAGATCCAAATGTAAAAGTTAGCAATCTGGAGACCTGTGGGGGCTCGCATCATACCAGCGGTGGGTCTCTGAGAAAAGTTGTTTTATTTTTGTCCAAGGGCAGGATCAGATGGAGTACAATTTTTCTAATGCTCCCCTGGACTCTTAAATCCTCCTTCTCCACGCGCAGTGTCAGAGAAAATACCCTGCCAGGCACTTGCCAAATGGCTTGAAATAAGCGTCCGTGCACATTTCCGAAAAGACAATTAGAAGCTTATTTGAGGAACTAAAGGCCTGCTGTGCTAGACATTAGTCGAGGAGAGCTCAGTGCCAATTTGGGAAACTCTCCTGGGGGCTCTTTCTCATCACAGCTCTGCTCGGAGAAGCTGAATCAGGGGAGTAGAGAGACTGCCGGGCTTGGGAGAGTGGATGACACAGAGGAGGGGAGATGGGAGCGTCAGGCCCCAGAGAGAAATGAACAGGGCCTGTGTCTCCTCCAAAGAGAACGGAAGTCTCCCCAGATAAAATCAAGCTGAAGAGGGAAGGTCATTATAAATTCATCAGCACTTGAGTCATATTATTAGTTAGCGCTTGTGTCCTGGCCTGGAAGATTCTTTAGAAAACAGCCAGAGGAGGTCAGGGCCCTGCCCAATGTCCATTGGGTTAGGGACAAAGCCCAGTTGGGATCCAGGGATCTTAGTCCCATGCACTGCCCCTTGGGTTCTGAGGCCTTCCATCTGGGATGGAAGATGCTAAATATGTAAAATTAAAATGATTGGATGCAGATGGGCTGGCTCTAACCCCACTTTTAAAAAATGATTTTTTTCTATTTTTTTTCTTATAGCGATGGGGTTTTACTCTGTTGCCCAAGCTGGTCTTGAACTCCCTGGTCTTAAGCCACCCTCCCATCTCAGCCTCCCTGCTGGAATTATAGTTGTGAAGCCACCATGCCTGGTCTCTATTTGCTCTTTAAAGCTAACATAAGCGTTTTATTTTATTTTATTTTTAACGAAATAGTATATTTTAAACTACTGATTTGATTTCTAGTCTAACTTACGTGTACAAGGATAATGGTCAGGTAAGAAAAAAATCAGAAGTCTTTAAATATCCTAAATGTCAGGGTTGCTACATCAGATAGTGTCTCACTTGGCTTGAGACATCAGATAGAGTGACCTATGAAACACAGAACAGGGGAAAGAAACCTCTCAACTGAAAGTGGCAGGATGTTTGTGTTCAAACTTGGGGTGTGGATTTGTATGCTGTTGCCAAGGTCCACAGGAACAGGTGCATGTTAAGTTTTTGAAATTAAATTGTAGGAAGGCTGCAACTCTGTCATGATTCTTTTTGCTTGAATAGGGGATCCAAAAAGGCTTCATTGCAGAGACCTGGAGAGGATACGGCCATTTCTGTGCTGGAACGCCAGGACTTTTTGTGTAGAAAATCTGAAGCCTGTGATGTTTAGGCCACACTGTTTAGCAATATATTACACATTGTCTTAGTTAAAAATGGTTCGGTGTGTATGCCCATTTTTGTCTCTGTCCACTAGATTGAGTTTTGAAAGCCGGAGCCAAGCCCTTCATTTCTCTGGCGGTTCAAGGGCATGTTAAATGATTAGAGCATCCGGTTGCAGTGGTCAGGGGAGCTGAACTTGTGCTAGAGGCCAAGTGCACTGAATTTTGTTGTCTTTCCATGTAGTGTGGCCTGTGTCAGGCAGGCTGTTACAGCTTCTTAATCCTATGTCATATTGGTTGAACTCAGTATTAGCAAAAAATATATAATTTATTGACAAATTAAATCATTTTAGATTATAGTAGATGCAAGCAGTCAGCGATGCCTGAGGTTTACTTTGATTTGAAAATGGGGTGGAGGGAGAAGGGAGGAAATCCCATGCTTTGGTTTCGGTGGTGGAACTCCAGTGTTCCAGAGAACTTGGATGTGAGAACCACTGGGCTTACCTTGCCACCAAGTCCAGTAAGAAGCTGTGGCCTGGCCGGGCTCAGTGGCTCAGACTGTAATCCCAGCACTCTGGGAGGCCGAGGCAAATGGATTGCCTGAGCCTGCGAGTTCGAGACCCACCCAGACAACTTGGCGAGACCTCATCTCTACAGTAAATCAAAAAGTAGCTGGGCATGGTAGTGCGCGCCTGTGGTTCTGGCTACTTGGAAGGCTGAGGTGGAAGGATTGCCGGAGCCCAGCAGGGTGAGGCTGCGGTGGCCGGGAGCGTGCCACTGCACTCCAGTCTGGGCAACAGAGTGAGACTCCAACTCAAAAAAAAAAAAAAAGAAACTGTGGCTTGCCCTTCCACTGGTGGCTGCAGTGCTATTTTCAGTAGATTCCTCAAAGTGTGGTCCAGGACTAGCAGCCACGGCATCACCTGGGAACTCGTTGCAAACACAGACTCCCCTAACCCCAGCCGACTGAATCACCAGCTCTAGGCTGGGGCTCAGGGGTTTGTGCTGTAACAAGTTCTCTGGCATTTTCTGCTGCACATTGAAGTTTGAGAAACACCATTGCACAGTAGTTAGCAGCAGAAGCTGTTTGGATGTCCAGCTGAGTGGGTCGTTTCCCAAAGCATTTCATGTTGGGTTGGTCTCTTGCTCTAGCAGCACAGGTCAGCTTGATGGGGCTAATAAAGTGAGATTTCCATTAGTGCTCAGTAATAATTAACCACAGCTCCAAGGTCTGGATGGATAGAACCGTCGAGTTCACCTCCAGTGTGGCTCTGACAAATGCACACTCTGGTTGTGACTCAAGGAGGCGTAGATTTGAGAAGTTTTTTTTTTTTTTTTGAGGTGGAGTCTCACTCTGTCGCCCAGACTGGAGTGCAGTGGCCGCTCCCGGCCACCACAGCCTCGACCCGCTGGGCTCCGGTGATCCTTCTGCTTCAGTCTTCCGAGTAGCTGGAATTACAGGTGCGCGCTACCATGCCCAGCTAATTTTTTTGATTTATTGTAGAGATGAGGTCTTGCCTGCCCAGGCGGGTCTCGAACCTGTAGGCTTAGGCAATCCACTCACCTCAGCCTCCCAAAGGCGCGGGATTACATGCTGAACCATTGAGCCCGGCTTTGAGAAGTTTTATAAGGAAGGGATTGGCAGTAGTGGGAAACTGTCGGGGGGTTGGGGGTGGGATTGGCCCTTGAGGGAAACTGCTAGAGGAGGGAGGGGCATACCTCATCAACAAGGGTACCTGCATAATCAACGTTTTGATTGTACCCCACATCTTTATAATAAAAAAAAAGTTTTGTTTTCAAGGATGCCTTTGACAGTCACGGATAGGCAGAGATGGACAGATCTTGGGGAGGAATAGGTGGGACAGGGGCTCAAACCAACTGAGGGCCTTCCTAGGGAAACAGGTTTCTGCTGAGGAAATACAAATTCCCACCTGTGTTCCTGCTGGCAGCTTGGTAGCAATGTTTGATGAGCACTCAGCCTTCTGAGAAGACTTTTTCATTGTAACAGTTTAGCCAAAGCTCTCTGCTTAAGAAACATTTCCTGACCGGCTGGGTAGCTCAGCCTGTAATCCCAGCACTTTGGGAGGTTGAGGCGAGTGGATTGCCTGAGCCCGTGGATTTGAGACCAGCCTGGGCAACTTGGCAAGACCTCATCTCTATGATTAATCAAGAAAAATTAGCCGGGCATGGTAGCAAGCACCTGTAGTTCCAGCTACTTGGAAGGCTGAGGTGGAAGGATCGCCGGAGTCCAGTAGATCAACCCTGGAGTGACTGTGAGTGTGCCACTGCACTCCAGCCTGAACGACAGAGAAACATTTCCTGGTGGAACAAATGTTTCCAATGGAAACAAACTAAATAGTTGAGGTAGGATTTACTTTGACTTGGAGGGGAAAGAGGACAGCTAAAAGCATCTATTCATTCAACTCTTGTTCCATTCTGGGGAAGCAGATGCAGAGTTCCAAGGATTCCTGCTCCAGTGGGGGCTGCCCAAGGCTTATCAGACCTTCTACTGTTACCCTTCTGGCCCCCCTTCCCATCCTGCAGGGAACAGTGTGTTCCAGAGGTTAGGCCGCTGAGTCCAGGGGCTCTGTGATCCATGGGGTTTTTCTTCTGCTCAAGTGCCCAGTTTTCTTTTAGGATTTCTGAGTGCCCCTTTGCGTCCACATGGCCAATCACATCATCAAACTTAAATCTACCTCATTTTATTTGAAGATGTGTTTGGCTTAAAAATAAACTTCAAGGAGGTAGGTAGGTCTGGGTGGAGGGTGAGGTGATTCTGTGAAAAGTGTTGGGGGAAATATAAATTAAAAATAAAATCTCCGTTCAACCCAGAAAACCTCTCCACAAAAGTAGAGGAGAAAGAACACAGTTTTATTATCGACTAAGCAATAAACCAGAATGTGATGTGCACCACAGGCAACCCGCTAAAGAGATTGCAAAGAGGGAAAGAAATCTTGCTCTTTTGTGTAGCTAAGTGGATACAACCCACTGTATTCATGTTTTTGAGATTAAATTGCTAAATTTGTTGGATCTTTTAAAACTGGAGGTAGGATTTGCAATTTGGAACCAGGTGACAGCTGAGTTGAGTCTTCTCCTTCCTGGAACACAGTGTAATCTTCCTTGATGTTGCATTTCAAAGAGACAGCTCTTGGTCATTGTGAGGGGGACTTATGTAGCATTTGACCCTGCCCCTCCGTCCTGCTAAGGATGGCTTGAGTATCTTGGAGTGCAGAGCCTGCTCTGAGCTCACAGAAGTTCTTAGGACTCAAAGGTTGTACCTCCGATGTGGGTCCTGACCTTAGACAGTTGTCTCCCCTCGCTGGCCTTGGGATCCTCAGCTATCAGATGCAGTACTGTCTCCAGAGACCTCCTGACTTGGGGGCAGAAGGAGGTAGCCTTGCCAACAGTTACCCCAACACCTGATGCCATCTCCACGGCACTCCACCACCTCAACTTCAAAAGCTGGCCCATAACCCCATGATCTGTAGTGTGGATCTGTCAGACTTCTGGGCTGGGCAGTAGCAACTACTGGCCAAGTTGCTCTGGGTGTGGAGAGACAACTTGGCAGCCTGGGGAAGTGGGGAACAGAGCTTCTAGGTCACAGGACTGTAGTCCAACTTAGCTACTCGCTTGTAGTTCCAGGTACTTGAGAGGCTGAAGCAGAAGGATCACCTGAGCCCAGAATGTTGAGGCTGTGGTAAGCTGTGATCGGACAGAGTGAGACCCCATCGTAAAACAAAGCACCAATTAATTTGCCTGTCCCCCTCCCCAGCTTGCTTTCTTCGACACTTTTGTCTCTTGTTTACTTGCCAGTCAGAATCAGGAGGAATCTTTATGTTTCCTCATCAGCCTGGTTCCTGGGCTTTCTCTGGGGGAAGTGGTAAGGTTTTGCATGCCTTCTCTTCTCCCTTCCCTTCCCTTCCCTTCCCTTCCCTTCCCTTCCCTTCCCTTCTTAAGTCAGGGTCTCACTGTCACCCAGGCTGAAGTGCAGCAGCACAATCATGGCTCACCACAGCCTCATCCTCCTGGGCTCAGGAAATCCTTCTGCTTCATCCTCCCAAGTAGCTGAGACTACAGGCATGCACCACCATGCCTGGCTAATTTTTCTGATTTTTGTAGAAATGAGGTCTTGCTATGTTGCCTAGGCTGGTCTCCAACTCCTGGGCACAAGCAATCCTCCTGCCTCAGCCTCTCAAAGTGCTAGGATTACAGTCATGAGCCACTGTGCCTGACCTCCCATGCCTTTTAGACTAAGTACATTATGCTTCCTCTAATGCCCAGGGCAGCTTAGAAAATTGCTTGAACATGTCCTCTCATGGTCATGTCCTTTCATGGACTCTCCAAGAAACTGAATTAAATGACAGTGTTTATGTATAGAACTTTCTCTCAGATATTGCTTTACCTATTTGGTTACCCTTCAATTACTAGATCAGGAAATTGTCTTCCCTGCCTGATTCAACCCTACTGTGGGAACCTCAGACTTGGTATTTGGTTCTGGAAGAGTTGAATCGAGTCTGTAATGAGGTTTGTGAATTTAAAACTAGGAAAAGCTTCTGAGGGCTACAAGCCTTGGGGATAGACATTCAGTACCGTACTTGACTCTTGGCCACAAGGGTGCCAGTGGGCCAGTGGGCACTGAAATGGCACCATCGGAGGAGTTATATCTTCAGTGGGACAGAGATGTAAAAAGTAGGCTTCTCAGACCTCCTCTCCCTCTTATGCTTCTGGTCCCCCCTCCCATCTCACTTTCATTCTTCAGGCCATGGTATGGTTGTCTGAGTGTTTTAGTTTTGCCACTTATGGTTACCTGCCTCGTAGCTGTCTTGAATTCTACCTGGTATTTAATGTAGAGAGGATGCAACATGGTTTCTCCCCCGCCACTCCCTTCTCATTCTTGGATCCTGATGTGGCAAGATGAGGAAAGAAGGTTCTCCCTGGGAATAGCTGTGGGTGAGTTCTCTATTGGGACTGATCTCAGATTCCTTATCTGGTAAATCCACCTAATGATATGTCACCTGCAAGATGGCAGGGACCACCTAGGAAGTGGATGTTGTATACTCAGTGCAGTGCTTGGCCCACTATAAGGGCTCTGGGACACGGCCTCCATCCCCTGTCTCTTGGAGAGCCTTCCCCTCTCCTTAGGACACTACATTATGGTGATAAAGTTACACATGACACAACAAATCCCTCATGCTTTTGTGCTTTGAGTTGCTCTTATAACTTTTGATGATTAAGAAAAGAAAGTATTTGGTATGGAATCATTTGGAAAGAAGAAACCTTAGACCTCTGTGGTCTGATATGGTGGTCACTGCCCAGAATAGCTGTTGAACACTTGACATGCGGCTGGTGGGACTGAGGACCTGAATTTCTGGTTTTATTTCATTTAAATTTAAATGTAAAACCAGTTATTGGAAAACTGTTAAGTAAGTTTGGAATAACTTGGGCATGTGAATCAGCTTCTTCAGCTATAAATGTTATGAAATCAAAATATAGATCAGGCATTTCTGATGAAAATTCAGCTTCCAGATTGAGATGTGTGCTGTAAATGTAAAATACGTACCAGATTTTGAAGGCTTGGCATGACAAAAAAAGAATGTGAAATATCTCATTAGTGATTTCTTATATTGGTTATGTGTAGAAATGATAATATTTTAGATATACTGAGTTAAATGAAGTATATTATTAAAAGTAACTTCACCTGTTTCTTCTTATGCTTTACAACAGGGGCCCCAAACCCAGGGCCATGGACTGATACTGGTCCATGGCCTGTTGGAACTGGGCTGCACAGCAGGAGGTGAGTGGTGAGTGAGCCAGCAAAGCTTCATCTGCATTTCCTGTCACTCTCCATCCCTGGCATGACCACCTGAGCTCTGTCTCCTGTCAGATCAGTGGGGACATTAGATTCTCACAGGAGCACGACCCCTGCTGTGAACTGGGCATGTGAGGGATCTGGGTTGTGGCTCCTTATGAGAATCTGATGCCTGATGCTCTGGGGTGGAGCTGAGGTGGTGATGCTAGCACTGGGGAGTGGCTGCAAATACGCATGAACGTGAGCAGGGAGGTTGGACTGCACAGAGTATAATAAATCAGTTGCTTGCAGACTCCTATCAAATTAATAATTGCATAATAATAATTATTTTATTATTTATTCCAATGTAATAATAATAGAAATAAAGTACACAATAGTTGTGATGCTCTTGACTCATCCCGAAACCATCCCTTCCCTACCTCAGTCTGAGGAAGAATTGTCTTCCATGAAGCCAGTCCCTGATGTCAAAAAGATTGCGGCTTTACAGTGTGGCTACTAGAAGATTTAAAATCACGTGGATGACTTGCAGTTATTTCTATGGGACAGTGCTGCCTTAGGCCTTGGAAGATCTGAAACTGTTTTGAAGGACAAGGAAGTCACTGTTGTCAGAAGTCTCGACAGAGTGACACCTTCTGGAGTCTTCCTCAGTGGTCTGCCCATGTTATGGAGCAGAGCTGGCCACTTGCAAATACCAAACTATTGGAGCATCCTCCTGCTCTTAATGCAGTTCCTTCTGGAGGCAGGTTGGAGAGCACCATTTTCTAGAAAGGTTGCACTATTCCAAGAAGAAGCCTGAATTCTGTATTTCTTGACAGCCCAAGGGATTCCTTATCCCTGTCAGGTTTACTTTCTGAGAGACAGGCCTCTGCTAGGGCTCTTCAAGATTCCCTGTTAATCCAGCCTTGCTGTGTTCTGAGTTCTTATGTTAGGCCCTCAGTTGAAGATTAAAAAAAAACCCCCCAAAACAATCAGCTTTATAAAACTGGGAAATTCAAAATGCTGATTCACTTTACAGCAGGCATGATGAGAACTGTGTGGTCTAGAATTTAATGCATTCATGATGGACCAGAGTCAACTAGTGGAACTGCATTTAAATTTTTTAAATGATTACTTTAAAAAGGTTTTCCTTCTCCCTCCCCCCTTCCTCTCCCCTTTTCTCCCCTCTCTCCTCCTCCCTTCCCTGTTGAGATCTCACTCTGTCACCCAGTCTGGAGTGCAAGATCACAGCTCATTGCGGCCTCAAACTCCTGGTCTTAGGTGATCCTCCTGCCTCAGCCCCCCAAATAGCTGGGACCATAGATGTGCATCACCACAACTGGCTAATTTTTTGACATTTTGTGTATGTGTGTGTACAGAGGACATCTCGCTATGTTGCTTAGGGTGGTCTTGAACTCCTGGGCTCAAGCTATCTTCCTACCTCTGTCTCCCAAAGTGCTGGGATTACAGGCATGAGCCTCCATGCCTAGCCTAAATAAGTATTTTCAATAGAGTTTCATGTTACTTTGGATGGTAATGATTCAGCAGTACTGACTTTTCAAAAATCAGTTGAGTATGTATCAATAGGTGGTTAAAAAACATTCTTACATTCTCGGCGCACCCCTTTGTGTAGATATCCTATTTGGTGTTTCCTAAGCATAGAGAGAGGTGTAAAATGCCATTTTACTAGGGGTAGGTTGACACTTACACCTGTACCTCTGTGTGCATATGAAGGAAAACAACCTAAGGTTGTATGTGGAACTGAGACATGAGTGTTGCTGAAGGTAACTGACGAAGGAGTGATCACTGCGACCAGGAAGGGTTTTAGGGAGTCATTTTTTGTATCGGACTTGCCTACCAGGGAGTTTCTCAAAGTGAAGGCCTGAATCCCCTCCATCAGCAGTGAATCACCTAAGATGATGGTTTACAGTATAGGTGTCGTGGATGGAGATGAGGAATGTGAATTTTTTAAGCATCCCTATTCCCTAAATGCACACAAGATGGGTGCGTGACTTCAGATTGCTTCTTGTGCATAAGAATGAAATCATTTAGTTCCTGTTCATTTAAAATTGGGCAACTTGGCGAGACCTCATCTCTACAATAAATCAAAAAAATTAGCCAAGTGTGGTAGCGTGCACCTGTAGTTCCAGCTACTTGGAAGGCTGAG
>NW_007231888.1:39383-71237 GCF_000164805.1 Carlito syrichta | reverse complement strand
AAAAAAAAAAAAAAAAAAAAAATTGTAGTTCTTTATTATGTTTATTACGGTAAATGTTTATCCAAATTATCTGAGCATTAGGCCATTTACAACACAACTTTTCAGAGCAAGACCGCCAGAGGAGCCTCAGCGGTCTCCAGATTGAAGGCACCAGCAATACCTTATAAGTTATTGCTGCCCTCTCTCTGTTTTTTTGAGTCAGAGTCTCACTGTTGCCCAAGCTGGAGTGCAGTGGCATGCTCATGACCACTGTAGCTTCCACCTGCTGGACTCAGATGATCCTTCCACCTCAGTCTTCCAAGTCGATGGGACCATAGGTGCATGCTACCACGCCAACTAATTTTTTTGATTTATTGTAGAGCCGAGCTCTCACCAAGTTGCCTAGGCTGGTCTCAAACTCTGGGTTCAGGCAATCTTCTCACCTCCGCCTACCAAAGTGCTGGGATTACAGGTGTCAGCCACCACGCCCAACTTATTGTTGTCCTCTCACTGTACCCATTGGTCCTCATCCTGCTCCCTGGCATCCCAGCAGCAACATAGAAATGTCACCGGCAGGAAATCTTCTGTCCCTCTTATACCCTCCGCCGTCTCTAATTGGCTGACTTTCAGGTTCGTGTGTGTGTGTGTGTGTGTGTCTGTGTGTGTGTGTTTTCTGAATTTTCACCTTCTTGGTCCTGTCCTTTGGACACTGACTCTGAACCCTGGCTGGTCAGAAACACCTATGGAAATTTGTAACCTGTGATGCGAGGATCCCCTCTCCTTGGAGATGCTGATTTAGATGATCTGGAGTGGAGCATGGGTGCTGTTCTTTAATTGTGTGGTTTTCCATTAAAAACCACCCAGTCATTCAGAGGCACCTTCTCTTGGAGTCCCCCCCACATGGTCTGACTTCTTCCAGGGGGAGGAGGTTGTCCTGATGCAGCCCAGGATCACAGTAGCTCTTATAAAGTCATCTGGGGGGTAGGCCCTGTGTCTCTGTGTCATCAACACCTAGCCGTATACCTGACCTATAATAGGTGCCCTGCAAATGTGTGTGAATGAATGGACGGTCACCTGAAACCACAGATCTTGTTCACACGAACGGTCAGTAAAATCTGGTCTTCCCCGTCTGTGCTGATGAAATTGATTGTTGAGACATCAAATTCAGGGCTTTAATTGACTTTGTGCTTTCATTTGGTAGCTTTCCCTCTCTGCAAAGACCAACCTTGATGTTGATTGGAACTAAATGTAATCTTAGTAGAATAGTTAGAAGCACAGACTTAGAGCTCTGACACCTGAATTTGAATACTGGTTCTGACACTGATTTGCTATGAGACATTGAATAAGTTCTTAACTGTCCCTGCCTCAGGTTCCTCATCTATCAAATGGGAAGAATAATGGTAGCTACCATAGTGGGCTGTGATGGGATTCAGTGGAATCTTGCACAGAAGGCACCTAGCATGGGACCTGGCATATAGTCAGTGCTCACTGACTGTTTTCCTTCAGCCCAGAGATGACTGGGGTGGTTGTGGGAAACCCACTCATGACTGGGTTGCTGCACCCTCACTCCCCTCCTGAGGGCTATGGATGAGGCTTCAGTAAAAGGGAGCAACTGGCATTGTGAATGGCTATAGAAAGAGAGAGGACAGAGAAGCTGAGTGGCGAAGGCATCGGGCAGGCTGGGTGCTGTCTTCCTTGAGTAAGGTCTGCAGGGGTGGAGGAGGGTGGGTTCTGGTGGCAGCAAACAGGAAGAGTGCCTGTCCTGTGACCAGCCACTGCAGCCGCCTGGGCAGCCACCTGGGACTGCTCATGTGTCCCTTAGCCACACTCCTGGCACTGGCTAAAGGGTCTCACTTTTGACTGCTTATTAGGCTCACCCAGGAGCTTTTAACCTACTCCAGTGCCCAGCCCCATCTCTAACCTGAACTCAATGCCGTGGCCCAGAAACCCCTATTTGCCTCAAAAGCTCCCCAGGTGATTCTAATGCACTGCCAGCGATGAGCAGCCTGGGCCAACAGACTGAGGATGATCTCTGGCAGGTTCTCCCGTGTGCTCTGAGCCCTGCCTTGTGATGGGTGTGCATCCACTAAGCAGCCTGGCTTGTCCCCTTTCCTCCTGGGGCCCTAATGACCTCACCTTGTGGTCATGGTGAATAGCAGTGATTTCAGTGGGATCCAGTTACGAGACAGAGCCTCTGAGCATCACAGAGCCTGCGTGGATTTTTATAGGGGAGGATTAGATTTCACCAGAGGCGTTTCCCAAGAGGGCTGGGAGAAAATAGTGGATGGCTGTCGCAGCCCGTTAGTCCTGTGGTTTGGAGTGTCTTTCTGCTTTGGCATTCATCTTCTTCTGTTCTTAGGATGGTTTTTTTTTTTGGCGTGCTGTTGGGTAAGTGTGGTGTCTTTCTTGGTTTAAATGACACCTCCTGCAAGGGCTAGTCCAACAGGGTTGGGTCCCAACCTGACTGCCTGCTACAGGACTCACTTGGTCCAAAGCATTCACATCATTGCTTTTAGTAATAGTCGCTCAGTTAATTTGCCATCATTGGTTGAGGGGGTGAAAGTACTCATTACCCCACATCTAACGTTTGTTCATAGAGTGCTTTTATCCTGTGTTGTGTTAGAGCCTTTGGGGGGCATTAAATCCACCATTCTTTTGCTTGTGGTCTCCAATTTCTAAGGCCTCTTGGCCTGTTAACTGCGTCTTTACTGGGGGGGTGGTGAGGGAGACTTGGCTATGGGAATTGCCTTTCTCCAATGCTACGTGGAAATGTTACCTTTCTGTGGAAGCCTTTGTCCTAAGACTTTGCCTGGGAAGGGTCCTGGAGAAGCTGTGGCATGGTGTCCTCGAAGTGACACTCATTACGGTCACTCATGTGCTCCCTGCGTCCCCTGTATGGGTTGCCAAATGCCTATGTTGAGCTTTAAAGTAGGTGTAGGTACAGCCTGTAAACTATAAAGTAGGGTGGGTACAGCCTGTAAACGTTCACCTTTGTCCCTTCCCATTTCATTTTAACAGTTCAGCAAACATTTAGAGGCTCTATAGCAGATACCTTGGGAGATACAGAGGAACAAAGCCCTTGCCCATTCCTGGGACATCCCACCTGGACTTGGCTCTGACTGGGAGGGAAGGGACGCCTGCTGTGAGCTTTGACTGGCAGGGGTTGGGAGCGGGGGAGGGAATGTGCATAAGAACCTCTCAGACCATGATACTCTCAGCCAATACCCTCAGCCTGGTTTGGCTGGTGAAGTCTTTGTATAACAGGGATTTGGCCTCAAATGCGGACAGTCACCTAAACTCATGCCTGATCAGATCCTTGGGGTCCTGGGGCGTGCTAGGAGCGAGCTGTTCATTCAGTTTTGTCTTTCCACTATGGTTCCCAGTTGGTCTACAGTCTACAGTCTTCACAGTATTTTTTTCACTCCCTCAGCAAACGTTTCTTTTGGGAGGCCCTGCCTTGTGGTGAGTACTGGGGACAGAGTCGACTGCGGTGCCTGCTCTCTGGGCTGAGATTCCACAGCCTGCTGGGCCAAGTGTGGTCTGGAAGCGTCTGCCTCAGAACCACTTTCTGTGCTTGTTAAAATGGCAGATTCTTTCACTCCACCTCGAGCTACTAAATCTGCATTTTTAACAAGCCACCCAGCAACCTTTGTGCTGGAGGTGTTGCCATCATTTGGGTGAGAAATGATGGGGACTAACGGTGGCAGGCAAGAGAAGGAAGGGGGTCTTCCTGAGGAAGAACTGGGAGAACTTCGGAGGGATTGGAGGTGTCAGGAGGACCCTTGGGGTCATTGACTTGGGTGTTTTAGTGGCCGGTGTCAGTGATGGTGGAGGGGGGTGGGGGGCTGTGCATGCAGTTTTCGAAGTCTTTGTATGATGTCCTCATAGTAATTATTTTATATTCTTGTCCACAAGAGTTAGGAATTATGAGTCTGAAGAGGAGAGCTGGGATAGTGTGCATCTCCTAGGAACTCAGAAGCGGGGAGAGGGGGAGGTAGCTTGGGGCCCTGTGTGGATTTATGTCCAGACACATAAAGTTCTGTCTACTTGAAGTCCTCTTGCTTTCGCCCTCCTTGGCCACATTTTTAGTTTTTTTGGTTTTTGAGTTGGAGTCTTACTCTGGAGTAAGCAGTGGCACGCTCCCGGCCACCACAGCCTCGACCTCCTAGGTTCCTGGGATTCTTCCGCCTCAGCCTTCCAAGTAGCTGGAACTACAGGTGCGCGCTACCACACCTGGCTAATTTTTGATCTATTGTAGAGACAAGGTCTCGCCAAGTTGCCCACGTGGGTCTCGAACCCATGGGCTCAGGCAGTCCACTCACCTCAACCTTCCAAAGTGTTGGGATTATAGACTGAGCCACCGTGCCTGGCCTGGCCAAGTTTTTAATACCTTGTAGCCCCTGTTCTGTAGTTCCCGAGTGTCTTGGGGTGACCCTCCAAGTGGGACTTAAAGGTGTTAGGAGGAAGATGCAACAGAGTGGAAAAGTTGGAATAAGAGACGGGCAGAACTTGGCCATGTTCAACTCTCCTGGGTTGGGGTGGGTAGGACCAACCTGCCCTCCTGTATTCCCCCTTCTGCAGCAACCCTACTCTGCTGCTCACAGAGCTTGCTGCTGCCCGTGTTTTAAAATGTATTCACTCCTTTAACTTGAGGTTTCTCACCCTCAGCACAATCAACGTTTTGACCAGGATAATTCTTGGGGGCAGGGGCTGCCCTGTGCATTGTGGATGTTTAGCTGCATCCCTGATCTCCACCCATAGATGCCAGTAGCGCCCCCACTTCTCCCAGTTGCAACAACCAAGCATATCTCTAGACGTTGTGAAATGTCCACTGGGAGGCAGGAGGTTAAATCACCCCAGCGAGAGCCACCGTTCTAACCAGTATTAACCTAGTCCTTTTCCTTATTCCGGGCACTAGAGGTAGACCAGCCCACGTTCTAGTTGAAACTGAAGTCTGGTCTGCAGAGAGATTGTCAACTAGGCTGTGTTGAAATTTCAGGAGAGATGTAATGGCTTGGGGGATAGAGGGGCTGGGTATCTGGGGGTGGATTTATCTGTTTCCTCTGTGTCTTCTGCAATGTAGAATCAGGTTTAGATGCTGCCACCGTGTTTTCTTTTTTGCTGCCAGAGATAGCATTTCAAAGAGCAACCTTCCAGATCACAAAACAGATCTTGCCCCATCTTCACTTCCGGGTCCTGCATTCTTTTTCTTTCCCCTCTCTCTCTTTTTTAATGTGACCAAATTACAAGTCTGCATAAACCTCTGGGGACAGTTTTTCAGCAGAAACCTGCCTTCAGTGCCCCTCAGACCCTCCACCCCTCAGGAGACCCTCAGAGAAGAATCTCTTGACCAGCCATGTGGTCAGACCATCCCTACTGGGTTGCTACCCTCCTTTGTCCTCTGAACAGTGCCTGTGGGGTCCAGGTCTCTGGTGACCCCTGCCCTGCCTCTTTGCCCAGACCCTCACAGCTTCCTCTCTGGCCATGCTACCTGGCTAGTGGATGTGTAGTTTGGATCTCAGCTTTGCAGCCTCTTCCTTGGGAAGCCCCTGACTCCCTGTTTGTGGCTCACCCTGGCTGCTGCCCGTCAGACACTCTGGTAATTGCCCAATTTCTTGCCTGAAAACTCTGAGGATTGTTCCCGGGGTTGGGCAGTGCTGGACACATGGAAGGCATCGACAAGTCTTTGTAGAATGACTAATGTCTATGATGTGTTTGACACACATCTTATTCCCTTACTCTGCAATATGGCTGGCTTCTTAGAGGGTAGGAGCCACAGGGCCCACAAGGGGAGGAAGACATCAGGACTTTCAGCCTCCAGTTCTTTTTTTTTGTGAGTTGGAGTCTCACCCTTGCCCAGGCTGCAGTGCAGTGACATGCTCACGGCCACCACAGCCTTGACTTGCTGTACTCAGGTGATCCTTCCACCTCAGCCTTCCAAGTAGCTGGAACTACAGGCATGAGCCACCACATCTGGCTGATTTTTTGATTTGTTGTAGGGACAAGGTCTTGCCAAGTTGTTTGGGCTGGTCTTGAGCTCGTGGACTCAGGAAATTCTCTCACCTCGGCCTCCCGAGGTACTGGGATTATAGGTATGAGCCACCATGCCCGGCCAGCCTCCAGTTCTTGAACATTCATCACCCTCTCCTCTCTACCCCAGTCCCCTTGTGCTGGTCTAAGTTTTCCTCAAACTAATTTTTACAGCCTGTTCTCAAGAAAGAGTAGGGGATTCATTTATGTGTTGGAAGACAAGTTTTAATAGCTCATTAACATTACCTATCCTGAGAGAGCTTGCATTTTTTTACAGGGAATTTTAGAAATTAGGTGGAAGAGTGGCGGAAAGAGGAACAGAGGAGTCACATCTTGCTGTGGTGGCTTTAACTCCAATGCTAACTAGCCTACAACTTGAGAGGAGTTAATGCAAACAGTAAATGTTTATAACTAGAAGGTGTTTTGTTTGTTTGTCTTTATGGATGCACAGACGTTTCCTTCTTTACTTGATTTCTATGGTTTGTGCTTAGCGTGGAAGGAAGTAATGTTTGTGCTTCTCAAATTTATTTTAAGAAGAACAGTAGGAGCAGGATTGTAAACTTGGTTCAAGAAGAAATACATGCATTGATCGCCTGGCCATTTTAAGGCCAAGTTCATTCCTTGCCCTGGACATCCAGAATGAATTGATGACTTTTAGCTTTCCATATTCATAGGAGAATTTCTTTTGATTCTTACCACAACTGAATGTGGGAAATGCTTTTGAGAAGAGAAAAACTCTTTTTCCCCCTTTTAAAAAATAAATGTTATCTGTGCTTATTTCTCTAAAGAGGTGGGATGTGAAACCTGGCAGGTATCTCTGAGAACGGAATATTGATGAATGTACCATGTGTCATATGTTGTGTGTTCAGCCGAAAATGTGGGAATTCTGAGAACCCTGTCGTTTCCAGCATGTAATGTCATCATGTGTCCTTCAGGTTATTCCTAATGTGAACCTAGACACATTGATCCTGATCCTGATTAATCTTCGAGAATCACCTGGGACAGCTTTGAACATGCAGATTTCTGAATCTCACCTGAACTCACTGAATCACAGCCTCTTGGGGTGGGACCTGGGGCTCTATTAAAAGCTCCCCAGGGGAGGCAGATGCAGCCAGCCTGACTTCCTCAGGCTGAAGACCAGCCCTGCCACAGACCACCAGTTTTGACAGGTCATCAAGCTACTTACCTTTGTGGCTCTGGCCTGGGGGGCAGGGTGAGCTCTAAGCTACCACCCTGGGGGCACACTGATCTGATGGCGCTATTTAAGGAAGAAGATGCCTGGGAGGAGCTCTTTCTGAGTGGGGGGCCTTGTGGGCGTGACACTTCTGCCTGGGATATCTGAGTTTGCTGTACTGGGAAGCCAGGAGGATGAACTAATTAATCCGTTTGTGAAACCACCTGAACTCTCCTTCCCTTTTGGTGCTTTGAAAATCGTCTTACAGCTCATAAGAAGCACATGTGTTGTGATTGTGTCTGGCCAGCTCTGCCTTGTGGTTTCTGGCAAGTGAAGCTTTGTTAACAATGTCTGCCCACCCTCCTTAAGACTATCTTGACTGTCTAGGGCCTAGTTACTGTCTAAGTTTTTGGCATGCCGGCTTTATAGCTTAGCAGGAAACATCACTCTGCTCAGTTTATTTAGTTACTGGTGATTTTCAGAGAAGCTACAGAAAGGAAGCAGTTTTGAAGTTTTCCTGAGACATGCCAACAAGTTTGGGTTAGTTTTGGGAGAAGCTGGAAGGTGCTCTGACTCTCTTCTGGTCAGGGTGTGTATGGTTTGGGTCATTTTTATTCTGATTGTAAATTTCTAAAACATCAAGCACACCAATCTAAAAAAAATGCCAGAAACCCCCTAGAAGCAAACATAACTAAATGCGGCAGTATTTGTATTTCTGTTCGGTTTCTTCAACAAAGATGCTTTAGGCCCATCATTCTGGTATTTTTCTGACAAGAGGTGTGTCATTTCAGCCTACAAATGACTTATTCAAGATCAAGGTTAAGGTTTTCAGGTGATATAAATGCAGAGATTTCTGAGACCTGGCCCCAACTAATAAGAAAAAATGTTTTGATTTTCTGATAATTCTAATTTTGTGATAGTCTAAGAAGCTAATTTACTCTAGTTGTCCTTTGAGCTTTCTGGAGTACACGTAAGTGTGCACATTTTTAAAAGGAAACATTACATCTCTGTGCCTGTGTTTACATATTCTGAATACTCTTATTGGACTTCTATTGTAAGCTAGGATTTACTATTGGTGTTTAAAGGGACGAAAAGCCCATTACAGTTTAATTGACTTTGGGGAACATACCATTGTCTGGAAAGTTAAACAACTATTTGATCTCTTAAGTGAAAAGCAAATTTGCGTGAGTTTGGAAATTGTGTATCTGTTTTATTGGGTCATTCATGGCTAAATTTAAAACATAGAAACTGCCAAAAACAACTCTACAACTGCTATTTCCTGTCCAATCTCTCCTTGCTTGGAGGAATCTCAGCCCTAATTAGAACTGTAACTTTTATTTTCTTTCCTGGATGTTTGTCCTCTCAATTACAATGAATCTGGTTACTTGGGGGGTAGCAATTTGTGTTAGGTGGAGATAGCACTTGCTTGAGCTTATGATTTGCATGACATTTTGGGGGTATGGTGGCTTTGATTCTGCAGGAGTTCAGATGCAGATCCCATCCTGCTGTTTAAGACCCAGTCAAATGAGCCAATAAATATTTATTGAGTGCTTACTGTTGCCCTGCTTTGTGTTTAAACCCCATGTGGATCATGAGTAAGGTATAAATCGTGGCCCAATACTTATAATCAAGCAGTAAGATTGTTAGAGGGAACAATTTTAAGGTAATGGAGAAGCATGAGTAATTTAGGATAAATTACTTGGAACAGTTACTGAGTGATGTTTGCTTTAGCTATTGGAGAGATCCGTTTGTTCTGGAAGTCTCAAAAACTTCCTGGAGGTGATGGGAAATGTTATAAAGCAGGAAAAGCAGAAAAAAATTATGTGTCTGTGTGTGTGTGTGTTTGTGTATATTTTGCTGTTCCCAGGATGATGGTGATAATTTGTATTATCAAGTGTGAGGGAGGATCTGAGAGACTAGATACCTTGCTCTGGATTCTTTTGAGAAATAATCATGTTGCACTGACTTTTGAGCCCCAGGCCACTGAGTGAGACTTGAGGGGAAGGACTTTCAGCAGGTAGACATCTTTTTGCAGGGTTCCCAGGGTTGAAGCCGAGGACTGTGCTTACCGGGGAGTCCCTGAGCCTTGGTTATAAGATTGCTGAGACATTTGGCATTATGTGTGCGGCTGTTCCCCTTGGAGAAAGGCGAGGCACTTATGTCTATGTGTATATACATTAAAGTGAACGTTAAAGAGAGACCTAGTTCAATAACATTAGGTTTTTGGAATCTGGGATCAGAGCAGCACAGCCCTAGGGATAAACAACTAATTAAGGCCGAACATTCTCCTCTACACAGTTGTGGAATGTAATTTGACTATGTACTGATGACATATTAAACGTGAAGCCATATAATGACATAATTAGGCAATTGAAACATATGCAGTATTCCCGGGACACCAGAGCAGGTAACTGCAAATGGGACCATGCTGCTTGTGTTTGGTTTCTCAGGGCTTGTGCCTAGAAGACCACATGTAGACTCAGACTCTGGAATTTTGAAACCAAACATTGACAACTGGCTTGTTTGAGTTTGGTGGTTTAGGTTTGAAGGCCGAAGGACTCTTTAGAGCTCAGCCAATCTGAATTTGTGCAGTTTTCTTTCGCTTTCTCCATTTGGAAAAAAGGTTCAGAAGGAAGAAAGGGGGAAAATCGGGTTCGTTGGTCCTCAGCTAAATGCATAACTACATGTAGATGAGGTTTCAAAAATGGGAAGACCAGAAACTCACGCATATTTAGTTCTATGACCCTGTTCAAGCTTCGTGTTAATGATTTTTGGATTTCACCTCTGTTGAACAAAATGTCAGGGCTAGGAGTGCAGAGTGGGTAAACTTATCCAGGCCTCAGACTCTAGGTCTGATCCCAGGCTCATCTTTTGCTACGGGTCCGTGGGACTCATGGAATGCTCAGGAGAGATACATTGCTCTTTTAGCTCCCAGTTGCAGGTTACATATTCACTTGTGATTCAGAATTGTAGCAGTCCTCATCTGGGTGTAACCCAACTGGACTGTATTCCTTCAGTGTCTGCATGCATATGTTTAATTAAAATTTTTTATTTTTTATTACTGTGAGTATCTTTATTAGATTTTTTAAAATAAGGTTTTTCATTAGGTTCTATGGAAATAAGTTACAATTAACACTGGAAAAAATAATCTTGTATTTGTAGAGAAAATAATAGATTTTAGTCTTAGTCTGTTTTGTGCCTGAAAACAGAATATCTGAGACTGGGTAAAGAGCAGAAATGTATTTCTCACAGTTCTGGAGTCCAAGGTCAAGGTGCCGGCATCTGGTGAGGGCCTTCTTGTGGTGTCCTCACGTGGTGGAAGGGCAAGAGAGAGCAAATACACTCCCCAAAGCCCCCTTTCTGACAGCATTAAGCCATTCATGAGGTTGGAGCTCTCTTGACCTATACACTGCTCAATACTGTTGCATGGGGATTAAGTTTTCAACACATGAATTTTGGAGTACACATTCAGACAATACCAGTGACTTTAGTGTGATAGTGGGAAAAATAGGTAACACTGAGTTAGTAGTTTTTAAGAGTCTAATGTTTCTGAGCTGTGGAGGGCTAGGCTTGACTCTGTGAGTGAATTTTGTAATCTAACCATCACATGGGGGGGTTGTTTATCTCTACTTTCTTCTGTCTTATATTTCCATAAAGCTTGTATTTTTCACCAAGATAATCTTATTTGTTCACCTGATTGCCATTTACTGAGGAGCAGCTGTGTACCAGGCTTCAGCCTCACTGGTGTTGGGCTGGATATACAGAGGATACCACAGTAAGATGATTGTGTGTGAAAGCATTTTGAAAGCAAGCAGAAGGGCTAATGCGTGTTATGTGATTTTATTTCATTTTACTTTTAAACGTTTTGAGGTTTGGGTTCTTAGAGGCCAAGAAACTGCAAGGAGGTGTTTTATGGAGCTTTTACTATGTTCTTGGCAACTTACTAGTGGTTGTTTTGCTCATTTAAATACTTGTATTGAAGACTAGTACTTGGCCATGACTAACTTAATGTCCTTTGGTTTATGCCCTAGAATGCATATTTATAGAATTTCTGTGCTTCTTGAGAAACATGCTGACTCTAGAAAATTCTCCACGGAACTGGCAGGGGAGAGAGAAGCGTCTGTGCGCTACTTTCCTAAGAGCCAAGGAGAGGCCCTTGCCAGGCCAGCATTGGGAGTGCTTGTCCAGATGTGACTGACATAGTTTCTGAAATAGACTGCAGCATGTGGCTTGGTTTCTATTTTCAGATAGGTATGCTGACAGAGACATTGGGCCCCAAACAGAGGGGCAGAGGTGGTGAGGTGTGGACTCCAAGGGTGAGGCACTGGGTGTTTCCTCTTCGTAATGTGAGTTTCAACTTCAAGGATGAGTTGTGGGGTTTTCTGAGAGGAAGACTACAGCCCTGACAAGACTCTGGCCTGGGCTGTTCATTCAGAGCTGCCACCTCTAGCCATCACTGACCACGGGGAACAAGGAGACAACTTGATGTAGAAGCCTGAGGTTTTTTTGCTTGTAACTTCTCACTATATTTTTATTAAATGTCCTCTAGGGCTATAGGATACTTCTGGACTGATCTGTTCCTGTACTCCAGGAGGTCTGATTTCCCCAAAGTTTTTTTTTTTCCTGAGTTGGAATCTCACTCAGTTACCCAGGCTGGAGTGCAGTGGCATATTCTCAACCACCACAGCCTTGATCTGCTGGGTCTAGGTGATTCTTCACCTTCAGCCTTCCTAGTAGCTGGAACTACAGATGTGTGCCACCACATCCGGCTAATTTTGATTTATTGTAGAGATGAGGTCTTGCTAACTTACCCAGACTGGTCTCAAACCCGTGGACTCAGGCAATCTTCTCACCTCAGCCTCCCAGAGTGCTGGGATTATAGGCGTGAGCCACCATGCCCAGCCTCCCCAAAGTTTTAAAAATGTGATAACCAGAAGGCACATCCCTGTCCCAGGTGACTATCCCCAAAGTTTTAACACGTGATAACCAGAAGACACATCCCTGTCTATCATCACCTTGACTATTATCAAGGTAGATCTCTGTGGCACAACCTCGACTGCTAGTCTTGGTGTTAGAAAATCTCTGGGATTTGAATCTGATGCTTAATTCACTTGACTGTGGACTGTGACTGTGTTCGCTGCTTGCTTTGGATCTGTCACAGCCTGAGCTGTTTTCTGCTTTTGAGTCAAGGTTGTCACCTACTCTTTTTACCCTATATGGTCTTTGTACATAAGGGCCCTGATCTGTTAAAAGGGATATTTTCTTCTCGTGCCTGCCTTGGTTCTAGCCCCGGTTGATTGAGCTTGAGTGAGTGAATCAGGACTCTTATCTAGATTCTCTCCCTTCCCAGTAATTTGGGTTCTGTCTTCTCTGTCTTTTAAATATAATTTTAATTTTCAAAAAGGCAGTAAAAATTCCAAACAGTAGTAAAAGGTATGCGGTGAAAAGTAAGTCGGTATTAACCCATGTCCACTAGAAACTTAGGCCTCTTCTTAAAGGCAACTACTGTGTTTTCTTTTTTTTTAGTTAGCGTCTCACTCTGTCACCCAGACTGGAGTGCAGTGGCCGCTCCCAGCCACCGCAGCCTCGACTTGCTGGTCTCCGGTGATCCTTCCGCCGCAGCCTTCCAAGTAGCTGGAACTACAGGCTGTGCTATCACACCTGGCTAATTTTTTGATTTATTGTAGAGATGAGGTCTCACCAAGTTGCCAGGAGGTCTCGAACCCGCGGGCTCAGGCAATTCACTCAACTTAGCTTCCCAAGGCGCGGGATTACAGGCTGAGCCACTGAGCCTGGCTGGCAACCACTGTTAATGGTATTTTGTATGTCATCCCAGAAGTAGTCTGTATGTGTGTATATAGGTTTATATTCTGACCACTTTCCCCTTGCTTCCTCTTCCTGTCCCTCACGTGCATATTCTCTCTACTATATAAGGTATAAAAGATTCTTCTTCTGAAATAAAAACCTGCCATTATAAATTATTCCATATCAGATTACATAGGTCACCCTCATTATTTTTTAACAACAACATTATATTCCGTTGTATTTCTTAACTGGCTCCCTATTGGTATTTAGGTAGCTTCTAGTCTTTGCTACTTTATGCAGTGCTGTTGATGTGTGTGCACACGTTTTCTCTGTCAATAGAGTGTGAGTACATTTGTGGGATCAGTTCCTAAAATGGTTGAGTCAGAGAGTATGCTTATCCTTCATATTGCTATAGTGTCCTCCAAAGGAGTTGCATCAATTTTAGTTGTCTAACCAACAACGCATGAGAGTACCTGTCCCCCTGAACCGTTACCAACACAATGTATTATCAAACTTTCAATATTTACCAATCTGCTTGGTTAAAAAAAAAAAAAAGTATCTAATTTCACTTATCTTATTGTGCATGAGGTTGAGCATCTTTATATGCTTAAGTCATTCGTATTTCTTTTTCTGTTCACTCTGTATTTTTTGCCTATTTGTCTATTGTGTCATTGGGGCTTACAGATTTGTATTTGTTTTTTATATATAAATTAGTGTCTGTAACATGCTGCAAATACTTTCTCTTATTTTGTCTTTCTTACTAGCCTCTTTACTGTTTTTACTTTTTCAATTTTTTATGTAGTCACATTTATTCATCTCTTATGCATTTTGGATTTTGTATCATGCTCCGTGATAGCATTTTTTGTCTACCTTCTCCACTGCATTTTGGATTTTGTATCATGCTCCGTGATAGCACTTTTTGTCTACCTTCTCCACTCTATCAGGATGTTTCTTGTGCCTACTTGTTTCAAACTGACATCATAGACACACCTTTTTCCTGACTTCCTACTGCTCTCTGCATCACAGATCTACTGAACGCCTGTCTGAGCGGCAGTTCCAATTTAGTTGTCTGCCTTGTGGTTTATTCACTCATTCACTGATCTGTTGATTCATTGATTCCATATTCCCTCTAGCTTCCAGGCATTGTATCCCTGTGTGTTAGGGATACAGCGGTGAGTAGAGTGGGCAGCTGGCCTGCCCTCACAGAGCTCGTTGAAGGTACCATGCTTCTACTTAGATGGAGCTCAAACCAAGAGTCACTGGAAGCTGAGGAGAGTGTGGTGAAGGAGGGCGTGGAATCTACTCTGGCCTCGGATGGGGTGGCCAGATGGCCAGCAAGGTTTCCTTGAGGAAGTGTGTCTAAGCCTGTAATGTGAGTGGACGTTAGCCAGGCTTTTGTGAGTGGGTGGTGGGGTGTCAACAGAGAGAGCCTTCCGCGTTGAGGTAGCTGCCTGGGAAGGACCTGAGGTAGACAGGAGCTTGTGTTTGAGAAGTGAAGACCCGTGTGGCAGAAGCAAGCCAGTGAGAGAGGTCTCGAGGGACTTGGAGGACTCAGGTTGCTTGGGTATTGTCTCCAGGGCTCTGTTGTGAATTTGGTCATTGCTCCATGATTCTCTGATTTCTCTCTTCTGTACGTTCTCTAGTGTTTCAGTAGAATCCCCAGCACGTTTGTTCAGTGGACTTTTATCACTCCAACTTTTTGTTATTTGCACAGTTTTGTTTCATCTCTTATTGATTATGAGCTGCTTTAGGAAAAGTGTCATCAAGGGCTCTTAAAAGAGCATCTCCCATGCTGGTGTACAGTCTGCCAGAGATCTAAGATTACTTTTGACTGAGCACATTCATCAACAGCAGCATTAGGCGTCAGGCAGGGACACAAATGTGTTTCGACTTCAGCTTCACCTCCTGGTGACGGGGGAGGATTGAGGAGAAAGAGCTCAGGAGACCAAGTTGGCTTCCGAGGTCAAGGGTATGGCGAAGGGTTATTGATGTCTGCTATATCGCTAGAGGTAAAAGGTATTGCCATGTTGCCTCCTATTTGTCGTGTGACCTAACTACAAAGACAGGTGCTGTTTCACCCTGTCCCTAGGTGTCTGTTGGGACAGGTAAATTTGGGCAAGGGCCATTGTCATAGTACTGTTGCTTTGGGAATATATGGAGCCATCTCTTTATTGACATGCGTTTCTAATCCCGCCCCTGTGTAAGGATACTGGTGCCGCTGTTGTAAGTCAGGTTTACTTTTTCCCCTGTAAAGCTGTACTTTCACAAAGCACCATGATTTGCATGTGTTTATGTGTCCACCAAGTTGGTGCAACAGCCTCTGCATCCTGAGCTATATTTTCCCCTTGAAGCGATCAGGGTTAATAGCATCTGCAAAAATGTATTGATTAACACAATTATGAATCATTTATGCTACAACTGGCAGGGCACCGCATTGATTTACAGGCTTTTTGGTGTAGGAGGAACACCAGACATTTGTAGAACCAGCCCCTTTCCCACTCCTGTCTCTGCTGGGAGCTGATGCACTCTGGTTTCTCTCAGCTCGTCGGGAAAGGCAAGCATTAGAGAGGAAGGAGTGGAAGGAGCTCAGGCCAAAAAGCATTCAGGGAGCCATTACAAACCAGCCTTGGTCAGGTAGGCAGACTGACTTCTAGGACGCCTGGCAGTGAGCCATCTACTGCTCTAGAAAGAGTCTGCGACATGACCTAACCCAGTAGTGGTTCTTTCAGGGACGACAGAGGGGCACAGCAGGCACATCACCTCCTTGCTTTTTGCACATTGGGCGGGATATCTAAAGGGAGGTTATCACACTTTTCCCTGTGGAAATATGCCGCATCCTTGTAACTTGAAGACAACTTTGCCTGTTAAAGCTAAACCTACGTGAAAGGCCCTTTCCTATCCAGATTCCATTCAGCCTGGTTCCCCTCTGTAGGTGGAAGTGTGGCTCTATGTCCTGAGATTTTGTTCTCAAGTCGTGTCAACCTTTGCAATGCGAAGGAGTTGGTGATCTCCTCACCTCTGTAACTTGCAGCGTTCTTGCTTGTCCTGTAGAGTTTAGCGCTTAATTGATCAGCCACATGTTGTTTACAGTGTAGTGGGTGCAAGAGGATGTTGGGAGGCAGGTCCGGCCAGCACTCGCCATCTTTGGGTTTGTGCTTGGGAATGAGGATGTGCACAAGGCTACTGAGACTATAAAAATCCCCAGAACAGTGCCTTGGCCAGTAAATGGTACTCTGCAGGGTCAGTCCTCGTCACCCTGCCAGGTTCCCCTGTGTGAGAGATACTCACAGGCTCAGATGATCCTGAGGACCTGGGGAGGGAAAGGTCTGCTGGCTGGGCAGGCTTCAACAGTTAGGTCCTTCCACCAACAGCTGTGCTAGCACATGCTAGGTGCAGATTGAAGTCATGCTTCCCACTTTTAATTTTCTTTTGTACTGAAGATTTCACAATATGGTTGTAGCTATTTATAATATGGCTTTCCCTTAATTTTTTAAAGCTAATTAGGGAAAAAAGATAATTATATATAGGATGTGTGTATATATAATATAGTTATAGATATATATGTATTTTTGTATGTATAATATAATTATGTAACATAATTAGGATCAAGGATAATAAATTCATGGCCCCTGTGCCATCACTTTTTGTCTTACTCCGATGGCAGACGTTACTAGGAGATCGTGACACTTTCCTACCTATCCTAGAAGAGGCAGCCACTGCCAATCCATTGGAGTTGTCTTGTCTGATAAAACCTCTTTGTCAGCCGGGCTCGGTGGCTCAGCCTGTAATCCCGTGCTTTTGGGAGGCTGAGGTGAGTGGATTGCCTGAGCCCACAGGTTCGAGACCCGCCTGGGCAGGCGAGACCTCATCTCTACAATAAATCTAAAAATCAACTAGGCGTGGTAGCGCATGCCTGTAATTCCGGCTACTGGGAAGGCTGAGGCGGAAGGATCACTGGAGCCCAGCAGGTTGAGGCTGCGGTGGCCGGAAGCGGCCACTGCACTCCAGTCTGGGCGACAGAGTGAGACTCCAACTCAAAAAACCTCTTTGTCAGCCTGGATCCAGATTGATCCTGAGACACGGAACATTTAACCTTTCTTTGCCCGGTTTTTATGGGTTGGTTCCGCGTGTGACAAGCCTCCAGAAGCCCCACAGTGAGAATAATGTTTATTTCTGGTGAATGACCAAAATCAATGAAACTCTGTGAAAGCCTCTGGCTAGTGTTAGACTTTTCCCCTTAGGCGTGCACTGTCTTATGGGGACACTGAGATTTTTGGCCTTGAATCCAGTGAACTTGCAATTTCAAAAGCTGATGTGAGATGAAGTCAGAGGGGGCAAGAAGGTATTGGGTGTTTCTCCAATTCATCTGTCTCTGGGTTAACCAAGGTCAGGGTTATTCTAGGGACAGGAACTCCCTGTGCTGACACCGGGGCTCAGATACCATGCAAGGCAGGAGGACTCTGGGCGCAGGGACTGGATTTAGAGGAATGCAGTATGACCTGGATGATCTCTTCATTTGGTTAGTTTAGACATGCTCATGTTTGTTCATTGTTGTTCATAAAGAGCACACCATGTGCCAGACGCTGTGCTGTCAATCCCTGGTTCATGCTTACCTTTATAACTTTGCTCGCCTGTCTCCTCAATCTTGTGCACCTTCCTGTCTTTCAAGTCTCAGTTCAGTCTCTCATGAACTTGATTCTTTCCATCTCTCTGAGGGAGTATGTAAGTTGGAGTTTAGCATCTAAATTGATGCGGAATTGAAACCTCAGATGTATGGTACGCCTTGTCTTTTTAAACTCCTTGCGTTTAAATTTGAGGTAGAGACCAAAATGTTCCTAATTCTTACGTATCTCCCCTCGCTCTTTGCTTAAGCATATGTGGGTTCCATTCATTGGGTGTGGCACATTGTGAACTTGACAAGAGCATGGTCCTGTCCATGGATCAGTAAATACAAGAAAGGCAGAGCATTTTTTTTTCTGTAATAGACCCCTACCCTAAAGGGTAGGGTGGTGTTTGTGCCCAAGGCCAGGGAGGACAGTGCTGGCTGTCCTCCTGCTCTGGTGAGTGTTTCCATGGCAACCTCTCTTTCTCTGTTCTCTTCTACCACCATTCCGGTTTTGCCCTTGGCTGTGGCCTCCTGGATCCCCACAGCAGGGTTATTGACCATCCCGCTTCTCCCTGGGATGGATACCTCCCTTCTACAATGTAGCTGTCTTGCAAATCAGCATGTGATGAGGATGGTATACAACAACTCTTATCCCTTGAAAATTTTAGCTCCTCAAGGCATTTCCAACCATTTTTGTTTCCTCCCCATGTGGTGCTCAGCAAATGTTGAAAGCATGAATGAATATGACAGCGAATACTGTTCTGAAGGAAGCAGTCTATAAAACAGGGCTATTTCTATCTTTTGGAAAATAGCCTGGGAAACAAAGCCCGCTTCTGGATACAGTCACGTGGATTTATCATAGATAGCGTGTTCAACAAGTGCTCTCTCCATTTCCTGCCCACTTCACACTCATGCTCTGAGATGGCGTTTCCTGATGTGTGCTCCTCCGAACTAAGGATGGGTCAGATGTTTGTGAGTGTGAAAGGGTTCCAATACGAGTGCTGATGGATTGCCATAAAGCCGAGGAGTTTCAGCTTCAGAGCCCCTCACAGAGAGAGGTTGCTTCCAGGGCCCTGCGCTGATTTGTCTTTTTTTTTTTAGTTGAACTTTCACTCCATCACCCAGGCTGGAGTGCAGTGGTGTGCTCACGGCCACCCCAGCGTCGACCTACTGGGCTCAGGCGATTCTTCCCCCTCAGCCTTCCAAGTAGTGGAAACTACAGGTGTACACTACCACACCCGGCTAATTTTTTGGTTTATCATAGAGATGAGGTCTTGCCAAGTTGCCCAGGCTGTTCTTGAATCCATGGGCTCAGGCAATCCCCTCACCTTGGGCTCCCAAAATGCTGGGATTACAGACTTGAGCCACCATGCCAGGCCTAATTTGTCTTTTTAAAGAGGCCTTTCTAATTTGCTTGAGCTTCAGGTGGACCCACCCCTGAATATACGCAGATAGAAAACAAGGAGGTAAATTAAAGATAGAACAAACCAAGATTTCTTTTCCTGTTCTCTTGGTCACTCAGCACTTCTGACACCAGGTGTGTGTGTGTGAGGAGGGGAGCACTTCCTATACACCACGCAGTTCTCTAGCAGGATGTTCTCTAATTTAATTCAGTCTTTCTCCCTTTCCCCTCCCCTTCCCTCCCCTCCCCTCCCCTCCCTTCCCCTTCCCTCCCCTTCCTCTTCCCCTTCCTCTCTGTCTCTCCCTCTCTCTCCCTCTCTCTCCCTCTCTTCCTCTCTCTCCCTCCCCCTTCCTTTCTCTCCCTTCCTCGCTTGCTCTCTCCCTGCATCGCTTTGGTGAAAAATAGCTCAGTTTTTATACTGTCTGCCTGGAGACAGGGTCAGATCCCCCCGGTTGAGGTTTAGCCCCACAAAATGTCCCCCACTATAGATGCCAGTCACCAGTGCTGGGAAAGGGAGAGAGGCCAAAGGTTAAACTGATCACCAGGCTGGGCACAGTGGCTCATACCTGTAATCCCAGAACTTTGGGAGACGGAGGTAGGAGGATCACTTGAGACCAGGAGTTCCAGACCAGTCTGGGTAACATAAGGAGAATCATCTCTACAAAAAAAAAAAAAAAATTAGCCATGCATGGTGGCATGTGCCTGTAGTACCAGCTACTTGAGAGGCTGGGGTGAGAATCTCTTGAGTCCAGTGGGTGGAGGCTGCAGTGAGCCAAGATGGTGCCACTGCACTCCAGTAATGCCTACCTAATGAAGCGTCCATAGAAACACGAAGTCCAGTGTTTGGATGAGCTTCTAGGCAGCTGACCACATTGCGGTTTCTGGCGGGCGGTGCTCCTGGGGAGGCCGGGGGCGCCCCTTCCTCTGGACCTTGCCCCGTGCGTCTCTTCCGTCTGGCTGCTCATCTTTCTTCTTTATCATATTATTTACGGTAAATGGGTAAATGTAAGTAGAATGCTTCCCTGAGTTCTGTAAGCCATTCAGACAAATTAATTGAAGCCAGGGAGAGAGTCTTGGAAACCCTGATGAAGACAGAAGCACAGGCTACAGCCTGAGCCTGCGACTGGCATCGGAAGCAGGGGTCAGTCTTGTGGAACCGAGCCCTCAGCCTGTGGGATCTGACGCTGTTTCCAGGAAGATGGTGTCAGAATCGAATTGACGTAGAGGACACCCTGCTGGTGGCTGCTGGAGGTTCATCTGCAGAATTGCTGGGTTGGTGTGTTGGGGCTTCTGGTGACTGTAAGAGAATAGGGAAAAGCACTTTGTTTTGTTTTGTTTCTTTCCCTGTATTTTTGTACCAAACCTTCAGTGTTAAATCAAAATAGAAATATTTTGCTGATGTAACAAATGCCACAAACATAGTCGCTGAAAACAACACACACTTATTCTCTTTTGGTTCTGGGGTTCGGAAGTCCTCAACTTTGGGCGTTAGCAGCGCTGGTGCCTTCTGGAGCACTGGGGAGAATCCATTTCCTTGCCGTTTCCAGCTACTCAAGGCTGCCAGCATCACTTGGCTTCTGGGCCCGTCTTCTGTCTCTTGAGCCAGCAGTGCAGCCTCTTCCCTGCTCACTCTGGCCTCTGCTTCTCCTGTCACACGTTCTGACCCTCTCACGCCCCTCTTTTAAGAACCTCTGATTACATTGGGCCCACCTGGATAATACAGGATGATCTCCCTAGCTTGAGATCCTTAGCTTAATCACATTTGCAAAGCCCCTTTGCCAAGTGAGGTGATTCGTTCACAGTTTCTGGTGACTGGGGTGTGAACATCATTCCTTATTCAGACTACTATAGTGAATCATTTCAATAATAAGTTTGTTATGTTCTTTGAAAATCTGGTTTAATACAGGCCTTCTAATATTTCTTCTGATTGCAGTGTTTGGTCGATGGCCTTGTCCTTTCTGCTTCCTCAGCAGGTTCCAATATAAAACTGTAGTTTGTTTTCCACCGTTAACAGTTTCTGCTGGATAGTGACCTTTATTGGTAAAAGTGCTGCATCTTTGTAATAATGTAAAAACCTGAGTAAAATGCAAATAGGTTGGACAATGAATGCAAGTTCTTTATTAAAGCTGTAGGGGAGAATTTCTTTTCCTGTTCATCAATTTTTTTTCTCAACTACCTCAAAAGAGACCCAGTCAACATCCACTAAGATTTCTAAATCCAAACAAAAAAATTTTTAAGGGGCATTTGGAAGAGATTAAATGAAAGTAGAGTCTAGACATACCTCTCTCATTCTTCACTCTGTTATTGGAGTCTGGGAATCAGTCTACAGGGGGTGTGTGAAACGGGAATCTGGTTTCTGGCAGTTCATTGATGTTAACAGAGCTTACCATCTCAGCCAGAAACCTTTCTTGAGCATGTGCTGATGCGAGCCTCGGTTGGATTCTAACAGTCACCGGTGTTGTGGGGCAGCTTGAACCTGTAGAGGAGTCTAAAAAGGCACTGCCAGCTAGGGAGGAGGAAAGCCAGGACTGAGGAATGCAAGGTTAGAATTTCTAGATGCTGCTGAGAGGACAGAATGAGGAGGCCTGAGAAATGGCCTTTGACTTTAAGGACATGAAGTCATTGTTCTCCAGGGAGATGACACATCAAATGTGGACTGTGGTTTTAGATGCTCTCTTGCTTTTTCTTCTTCTTTTTAAAATATTAAACAACTTCATTTTTTAATAAAGTCTTATAATCTATACATTGCAACACTTCTTATTTGGTATTTCTAGATCTACCTGAAAATACTGAAACGACATTTTTGGCCAGACATGACGACTCATGCCTGTAATTCTAGCACTTTGGGAGGCTACTACCATAGCATATACTTTACCTCCCAAGGTGGGAGGATTGCTTTGGGAGGCCAAGGTAGGAGTTTAAGACAGCCTGGATAACATAGTGAGACTCTGTCTCTACAATAAAATTAAATTAGTAGCGAGGCTTGGTGGCTCAGCCTGTAATCCCAGCACTTTGGGAAGCCAAGGTGAGTGAATTGCCTGAGCCCACGGGTTCAAGATCAGTCTGGGCAACTTGGCAAGACCTTGTCTCTACAGTAAATCAAAAATTAGCCAGGTGTGGTAGTGCACGCATGTAGTTCTGGCTACTTGGAAGGCTGAAACAGAAGGATCACCAGAGCCCAGCCGGTCAATGCTGGGGTGGCCGTGAGCGTGCCACTGCACTCCAGCATGAGTGACAGACTGAGACTCTAACTCAAAATAAATAAATAAAAATAAATAAATCAGCCAGGCATGGTGGCACACATCTGAAGCCCCAAGTATTCAGGAGGCTGAGCTGGGAGCATCCCTCAAGCCCAGGAATTTGAGGCTGCAGTGAGCTGTGATCGTGGCACTGCACTCCAACCTGGGAAATGCTACCCTTGAACCAAGGGTGCTGAAGGCTAAAATCTGAAACTTAAATAAAAGAACTTCCAGGCATAAGTACTACTTTTAGTCACACATGCTCCTTTCTCTCAGGTGTGTAAGAAGAGCAGAACCCTCTTTCTGTAGATGAAGTGGATCATCCATAATGTAAGAAATAAGTTCCATAAAGAAGCATAAGCCTTTGTCTGAGAGCTTGTATGAATCCCCACATTTGTAAATACTACCATAGCGTAAAATGCAGTAATATGAACTTTGCTGATTGTGAATTGGTCAGGACTTCTACTTCCCGAAGACCCATCATTTTTTTAGTCTTCTGACTTTGTCTCCATTTCTAACACCAGCACAAGGCTGTTAGTAACTAGTTAAGTCAGTGGTACTTTAACCACAGTATCATGACTCACTGGTGTGTCATGATCAGTGATGAGGCGTGTTGAAGTAAGTTGCTGCTAATTATTGGTTAAGACACTAAACCTTGTGTTAGGTAGACTTTGGTGGGACCTCCAAAAATATAAGATCTCAGTGGAACCTCAAAAAGTGTTAGGTCACACAGCAGGGCCTCCAGAATGTTAGGGGAGGCCCACTGGGAGTGTGAGTGTCTGGTGTGCGATCCTGTGCTGTGAGAAAGATGCAAATTGCATAGAAGTTAGATTAGAAAATATAGTTTATTTAAAAACTAAATTAGAAAGAGAGGAGATTCACCTCCTCAAAGTTGGTTAGGGGACCAAAGCCAGGAAACATGGCCACGCCATAGCTTAGCAAGGCAGTGGCCCCGGGATGCTTGTGGTTGAGTTCTTTGAATCCTTCCCCTTGATGGGGAAGGTCATTAAGGTGCTTGGTTGGTGGTCTGGTCTATGTCATCACGAAAGGGGCAGGTAAGCACAGGTACTGATGTCAGATGTTGGATAACAGGCAGATGGGTGGGTTGGTCACATGATTGCTGCCATGGTGGTGGGCTAGATGGGAGGAGACAAGAGGAGGGGTTTTTCCTGTAAGAGACCTGTCAGACGGTTCCAATCCACCCTCTTCTGCAAAAAGGTGATCTTATCATTTCTGTGACTTCAGCCAGCTAAGGGGGTGATCTTTGACCTTCTACCTTTGTCAAGGAACCTGAAAGTTTCTTAGAGATTATTATGCTAAACCAGGAATTGAAAGGTTGGCTGTCCTTGCTTTGCATCTGATGGAGATTTGCCAAGGGGGTGGAGTAGGCTGCCAGCCTGGCCTGCAGTAAAGTGTCTGAATGCTTCCTAAAGCCTGCCTATTGGAAATGTATCCATGTCTAACCTGTGCTAGATTCAAAGGGTGCTAGTCTAAGCAAAAATGGCTATGCTGAAGCAAAATGTGAACTAAGTTTGTTCTAAGTTTCTTGGGGTCCCTCCTTTCACCTTGCAAGTGACTTACTAAAAAACAGGAAGCAGGGTAACTTCTAAAGTTGCTTCTCCCTTGGGTGTATTTTAGTGTGCTTTACTGAGTGGGACACAAAAGGAGTAGAAACAGAGCCTGCTGCTGCTAGGGTGTTGGGGGCTGGCAAGGGGTGTGGGACTGCCGTGTTGCCTGTGGTCTGCGGTGTTGTTGCATGTGGGTGTGAGGGTTGGCTGGGAACCTCTGGGCCCTAGTGATGAACTAAGAGTACAAAGAACCACTATTTATGCTTTCACAAAATTATAATGATGATGTACCACGACTGTGGAGTTACTAGGAGAATGCTCAGGGTCAGACATCCAGGTCAAGTTCCAGGCAGGAGAGAGAATACCAGGCGTGGGGTCAGGAAGGCCTTGTTCTTCAGGAGTAGAACTGGATCTGTTGAAATGCCTGGGCCACAGCACCTGTAAGTGAGGCACAGCTGACTCTAGGCCCCCAGAGCTGTCATTCTCACTCGCACCTGTGGGCTTTGTAGAACTGCAGAGACCCACACCTCGATCTTTGGAGGTCTTGATTCTGCAGTAGTGAATATCAGTCCCCTTCACCCCTGCCCCCAAGTGATTCTGATGTAAATGCTATATATGGTAGAGCTGCTCCCATGGTGCTTTTAGGCTAGTGGAGGAATAAGAGGTATCACTGTTTCATCATTGGATCTCTTTAGGAACAAATAGTGATTCATGCATATTATACGCTTGCACACACAGCTACCCTTACGTAGCAGTGTTTGAATATAATCAGGCCCCTTCCTTATGTAAATGTATAAGTAAAGATAAATGTAGCTCTCTTAGAAGGCAATGTTAAAACTATTTTTTTTAGATTGGAAAATATAGTTTATTTAGAAAGTAAATTGGAGAGAGAGAGAGAGAGAGAGAGAGAGGAGATTCACCTTCCCAAGGTAGAAGAGAGGCCTAAACTAGGAAACATGGCAGCCCTAGCTTAAAGAGCCATGTGGACACCCCAGTGTTTTAACAAAGCATTGGTCAGTGGCGAAACTATTAATGTGATGTTCCAATAAACAATCAGGTATCTTATTCAGCCCTACATACTACATATGTTAGAGTCCTCACTTGATATTCTTGATACTGAACTCTGAAGTCTTAAACTCCTAATAAACATTCTGGAATCTTCACAGAGTGCTTAACTCCTGTTAGGCATTTTTTAAATCTTCTTTTTGTATTTTAATTCTTTTGTGTGTGTGTGTGTGTGTTGGAGTCTCACTCTGTTGTCCAGACTGTAGTGAAGTGGCCACTCCTGGCCACCACAGCCTTGACCTGCCGGGCTCCGGTGATCCTTCCGCCTCAGCCTTCCAAGTAGCTGGAATTACAGGCGCGCACTACCACGCCTGGCTGATTTTTTGATTTATTGTAGAGATGAGGTCTTGCTGCCCAGGCGGGTCTCGAACCCGCGGGCTCAGGCAATCCACTCACCTCAGCCTCCCAAAGGCGTGGGATTATAGACTGAGCCACCAAGCCCAGCTATATTTTAATTCTTTATACTTGGCATGCCTGTGTCATACTGCCTGTGGTGTTCAGATCACTATAATACCCTCTTTTCCTTTACCTGTGGGAAAAGGCGTTGGAGCCTGGAAGGGTCAGGCTTATTTAAATCGCAGAAGAAATACTTGCTAGTGAGTCAGAAGACTTGGATTTTAGTCATGGTTCTATTATTGACTTTTTGTGACTTTGGACAAATAATTTTGTGGCTGTGGGCTTCAGTTTCCTTATATAAAAATGAATCTCTGTGGTTTTAAACTCAATGGTCTCTATGGTTTTAACCATTTCTTTTCTTTTTATAAATTTTATTCTAAGATCCATCTCTGTGTGTGGGGGGGGTTTGTTTGTTTATTTGGAGTCTCACTCTGTCACCCAGGCTGGAGTGTAGTGGCATGCTCATGGCCACCCCAGCATCGACCTGTTGGGCTCAGGTAATCCTCCCGCCTCAGCCTTTCAAGTAGCCGGAACTACAGGTGTGCGCTACCACGCGCAGCTAATTTTTTTGGTTATTGTAGCGATGAGGTCTCACCAAGTTGTCCAGGCTGGTCTCCAACCCGTGGACTCAGGCCAGTCCCTTTACCTCGGCCTCCCAAAGTGCTAGGGATTACAGACTTGAGCCACTGCGCCCAGCCTCATCTGTGGTTTTTACTATCAGATCTAATTTTTCAAGTTAAGGAATTTTTCTAGTACCTTTGCTAAGGCTGAACTAGAGGCTGTAAGGAGCTCCAAGACATGTAAGACATGCTCCTAGCTCAAACAAATATTCTACTTAAGATAATACATAAATACAGAGCTAAATGGCACAAGATTAACTGTCCAAGTCAGGCATGGCATAATTAGTTGTTAGATGAATGGAATAGGTCAACATTTCCCAAACTCTTCCGTAGATCATCAGTTCTGCAATAAGGTAATAGAGTTTCCTCAACAAATGGGTTTCTAGGTCAATGGAGTTTAGAAAATGCTGGGTCAAACAAAATGAAACAGTTTATTTATTAAAGATCTTCTTAGATCTCTTAATAAATTAATCTTCACAATGAATGCATATCTACATAACCTTTGGCCTCCCAGACTTTGTTATTCAAGAAGCCCTTACATCTTTTTGTTTTAAGTCATGGACTATTCACTCATAGAATGAATTGCGTCTTGGGCAGTTGGTATTAAGGATAAGTGTGTTAGGAGTGTAAGTGGGAGAAGTGGTTTCGACCTGGATGGCCAAGGAAGGGTTTCCAAGGTGGTGGGGTCCTGGCTGAGTCTGGAGTGTGGGGCTGGATGGGGAGGGGACCTGTGGAAATGGCCTGTGGCTGGGTTGCGACATAGTGAAGGGAATGGAGCGGAGGTCTCCCAACCCTTCTCCCAAGTTTCTCAGGCTCAGTTTTCTTCCCAGAAGTGCTCCTTGGACAGAGATAGCCTTTCTCCAGAGTTCTCAATCCCTGAGGAGATGTGGGGAGCTCAAGTCCCCTCCCACACTTACACGCCTTTTTTGCCCCTGCTGTGTCCCATCACCAGCCGATTTCTAGGCTCATGCTGTCTGACGTGCTACCGTGAGGTGCTCATGGTGCCAAAATAGAACTTGGCCACTTCTCACTCTAAAGGGGCCAGGACAAAGCTGGCTGCCACTGAGGCAGAATCCTCCAGGGAGGGCCCAGTCCATATTTTCAACAAACCCTAAGACCATGGATTTAGAAGATGAACTTGGAGAACAATCTGGCTCTGGCTGTGCCCAGTGGGCTGACAGAGAACCCCCCTTACATTGTCACTGTCCCCCTCACATTGCCCTGGAAAAGGCTTGGGAGATTCCAGTCTACAGCACTGAATAACAAGTTTTCAGTTGTTAAGGACCTGATTCTGTATAGCCTCTCTCAAACAAGTACATCCTAACACTTTACAGAATTAGGCAGCAGTTATTGAATTGAGTCACTCATTTGCAGACATAGTTACAGACATGCATGATCCCATTAGTCAGATCCAGGGAGGAAAGAATTAGGCTTGCACGGGGATGGCTGAATGAGCTTCGCCTGTGGATTTGGTTCATTCTGTTGTGTTTGCTTGTCCCTCTAATGTCATGTGCTTCTTGTCTAAAACCCGTGTGGAATGATTAGTTACGGAGAGCTGCCAGGTTGATTACTTTTGATTAAGGGCTGGAACACTTGTAATCCATGGGGAGAAAAGACATTTATGTTTCAATCCTATGGTGCAGCTTATTTTTAATCACAGAAATGCTGAGACTTTTAAAAAAATTTTTTTATTGAAGACTGTGATAAAAACTGTTAGCATTAAGCTTTGTTTGGTAGGGGTAATAATTCCGGGAGAGGTCTCTAGATTTACTGATCTGTTATCCCAAATCTGAAGCAAGAAAGTACTTTTTAAAGCCCAACCTCAGATCAGAACCCAAGTACTGACCTGGTTTAAAATGTTAACATATAATTTATCCTTTTAGCAGACAACTACAGGGGTGAATTCTCCTCTAGTTTATTCTACTAAAGCTTATAATCCAGCACTTTGGGAGGCGAAGGTGAGAGGATTGCCTGAGCCCACAGGTTTGAGAACAGCCTGGGCAACTTGGTGAGACCTCATCTCTACAATAAAAAATAAAAAAATAAGCCAGGCTTGGTAGCTCGCACCTGCAGTCCCAGCTACTTGGAAGGCTGAGGTGGAAGGATCGCCTGAGCCCAGCAGGTTGATGCTGGGGTGGCTGTGAGCATGTCACTGCACTCTAGCCTGCCCAACAGTGAGACTCCAACTCAAAAAAAATTTTTTTTTGTGGGGCAACTGGTTTCTTGTTCCTTTTGCATTCCTCAGTGGTGTCTCAGTTTTACAATTTTAGGGGGAAATTAGCTTTTGATGGGAAGTAAAAATAATAACTGATTTTCATATAAAATGGTGAATGCTGGGTAGTAAACTCCTTGGCAATAGGAAAAGTAATGTGTTGAAGGCATTCGTTTTCTAGACCTGAAATGAAATGACTTTAACTTATCAACAGAAACCTTGGCACTACAGCGAGTCTTTAGAGGAGGGGCCCCAAGGCCAGTGGCACATGGAGGTACGCCTGGGGCTGTGGCTTCTCCATGGGCAGGTCTGAAAGTTCTGGCCGGAATTTTCTTCTTCTAGGTGAGGGTCTCAGCAGGAGTTTGGTCCTGATGATGGACTGCCTTCTTCCTGTTCCTCCCTCCCCTGCCAGGAGCCTTGGGCCCACAGTAGATGCTTGAGAGACCAGAGGGAGAGTGAGCTGGCAGAAGGCAGGAAAGTTAACAGATTCCTGTGTGGACCACTCCAGGATTGAGAGCCACTGTGCCCTGAGTGCCAAGTGCCCCTTTAAGAGCAAAACCAAACAATAGAAACTTGGCCCAAACTGCACACACTAAACAAGAAGAAGTTGGGAAGTAGCCATATGTCCGGGCTTACTACTCGCAATCAAAAGTATGGGATTCTGTGGTTTTCTGTCTTTATTTTTTCTAAGCACTGCTCTCTTCTTGCTGTTATTTCCCTGTCCTGGTTGGAAAAGGATTCGGGTTCCTGGTGGAGTTCTGTCACATAGCTGAATTGTGTGTACAGCCACTGTCACTTTCTTCCTCTTAAACCTTCTTTGGCTCCTAGTAGTTCCTATACCTGGACCCCACCTTACCTTTCTAGTGTTCTTTTCTTTTCTTTTTTTGGAAAACATTTTCTTTCTTTCTCCTTTATGTTTTTTTTTTGTCAGAGTCTCATTCTATTGTCCAGGTTGGAGTGCAGTGGCACGCTCACAGCTACCCCATTGTCGACCTGCTGGGCTCAGGTGATCCTTCTGCCTCAGACTTCCAAGTAGTCGAAACTACAGGCACACACTACCATGCCCAGCTACTTTTTAAAAAAAATCTTTTGTAGAGTTGAGGTCTCACCAAGTTATCCAGGCTGTTCTCGAACCTGTGGGCTCAGGCAGTCCCCTCACCTCAGCCTCCCAAAGTGCTGGGACCCATTTTTCTTTCCTTATTTCAATAGCTTTAGGAGGTACAAATAATTTTTGGTTACATTCGTACAGTAGCGAAGAAGTCCGGGCTTTACGTGGACCCACCACCCCCACCTGTCACATTATACCTGACAGGATATTTTTTTTTAGCCCTCCACCCCTTCTCCCCTCCCCTGTCTGAGTCTCCAGTGTCCATGACACCATTCTCTCTGCTTTTGCAGATCCTTTGCTGAGCTCCCACTTATAAGTGAGAACATGTGGTGTTTGGTTTTCTGTTCCTGTGGTAGTTCACTTAGGAGGTTGTTCTTCAATTCCATCCATGTTGCTGCAAAGGACATTATTTCATTCTTTGTGATAACTGCATAGTATTCCATAGTGTGTATATACCACGTTTTCATTATCCACTGATCAATTAATGGGCATGAGGTGGATTCCAGATCTTTGCAATTGGGAATTGTGCTGCGGTGAACATGTGAATGCAGGTACCTTTTTCCTATAACGACCTCTGCTCCTTTGGGTGGATTCCTAGTAGTGGGATTGCTGGCTGGAATGGTAAATCTACTTTTAGTTCTTTGAGAAATCTCCATACCGATTTCCTTAGAGATTGTACTAATTTACACCCCCGCCAGCTATGTATAAGAGTTCCCTTTTCTCCACATCAGCACCAGCATCTGTTGTTTTTTTACTTTTGAATAATGGTCATTCTGACTGGTATACAAGGGGGTCCCCCCAGAATATGGAATTTATAAAAATTGTGTATTCTTACATGTTTAAACTTGTCACCTTAAAAGTATTCTCCATTTGATGCAATGCACCACCTACCAAGATGCTTTTTCTACTGCTCAAAAAAGTGTCTGAACTTGTTAATTTTGATGCCTTTTAGTGCTTCTGCCATTTTTTGTTTTCTTTCGTCCACATCAGCAAAATGTTTCTCTTTGAGGACTTTTCATTCAGGAAAATAAAAAAAAGTCCCTCAGGATAAGATCCGGTGAATAGGAAGGATGGGACGTGGAGGTCATGCCATTGTTGGTCAAGAACTCTGAACACTCAGTCTGGTGTGGGCAGGTGTGTTCGTAAATCATCCATCATGAAATGGGCAAGTACGTTGAAACAGTCTCAAAAAAACCCCAAAAAAACTCACTGGAGCTGAATACAGCTTCTCACAACAATGCTAGCTGGTCCACTGATGTTGATGAATTCCTAGAACACTTACCTAGCGGGGAAAGCCTGTACTACAACACTTACCTAGCGGGGAAAGCCTGTACTACAAGGTTCCTGCCCTCCAAAAGATAATTCTGCTTGCTTAGGGTCCCCCTTGTAAGGTGGGATCTCATTGTGGTTTTAATTTGCATTTCCCTGACAATTAGTGATGTTGAACATTTTTTCATGTATTTATTGGCCATTTGTATATCTTGTCTTGAGAGATGTCTGTTCATGTCATTTGCTCACTTTTTAATAGGGTTATTTACTTTTTCTTGCTGTTTTGTTTGATTTCTTTGTACATTCTAGCTATTAGTCCTTTGTCAGGTGTATATATAGTTTGCAAATATCTTCTTCCATTCCATAGGTTGCCTGTTTGCTCTATTGATTATTTCTTCTGCTGTGCAGAAGCTTTTTAGTTTCATTAAGTCCCACTTATTTATTTTTGTTTTGCATTTTATTTATTTATGCATTTATTGTTATTTTGCATTTGCTTTTGAGGTTTTAGCCATAAATTATTTGCCGATGATCAGAGAGTTCTTCCTAGATTTTCTTCTAGGATTTGTAGTTTCAGGTCTGACATTTAAGTCTTGAATCCATCTTGAGTTAATTTTTGTTTATGAGGAAAGAAAGGATCATGTTTTATTTTTGCATGTCGCTGTCTGATTTTCCCAGCACCATTTGTTGAATAGAGTGTTCTTTCCCCTGTGTATGTTTTTGTCTGCTTAAAAGTAAGTTAGGTTTATTTCTGGATTCTCTGTTCTGTTCCACTGGCCCATGTGTCTGCTCTGGTACCACTACAGCCTTGTAACATAGTTTGAAGTCAGGTAATGTGATGCTTCCAGCTTTGTTCTTTTTGCTTAGGATTGCTTTGACTATTCTGGCTTTTTTTTTTTTTTTTTGGTTCCATATGAATTTTAGGATTGTTGATTTTCTAATTTTGCATCTAATGTTGTTTTCTGCTGTCCCTTGAAGAACCTCTACTCTGGCCAACCAGCTTCCAGACGAAACACTAAATGTGTCTTTGAAGTCCTCACTCTTTGGCTTTTACTCAGTAAAAGTCCCTCTGCCTGAAACACTCTTCTCTCCCCCAACCACTAGATCCCACCTTCAAATGGAGCAAGGGCAGGGCACTGGTGTCGCTCAGGCACTGGAGACAAAACCAGAAGCTGATGGTGTATACAGATTGTCATTTTTCTAGAAAGCTTATTCTTTACTTAGCTTGGGCACAAGTTTAGCTTGTGTATAAATGCATCCTTAGCATAGATAGTCCCTGTAGGAGATACAGCCGGGGATTCAGCTTTGTTAACCTAACATCTGTGGGTATTCCCCTATGTCATCAAATAGTATTTCTGAAATTTTTTTTTTTTTTTTTTTTTAG